>NW_026623576.1:732879-782559 GCF_030028575.1 Malurus melanocephalus | reverse complement strand
GTAGGAAATGAAACAAACGGCATCTTTGTATCAGCATAGAGCTGACAGGACTTGGAGCAAACTGATACTGTTAAGTGCCCTCCAATGGCCAYGTGCCAATACTGTTATCCTGTCTCTAAGAAATCCTGTCTCTGGCGATCTGCTAAAGTTATCTGCTGTGCTGGCTTTGACTGTGGGASAGTTAATTTTCTTCACAGGAGCTGGTATGGGGCTGTGGTTTGGATTTGTGCTGGAAAACATGTTGATAAATCAGAGTTGTTTTCCTTATTGAAGAGCAGCACTTGTGCAGAATCCAAGCCTTTTCTGCCACACATTCCACCAGGGAGCAGGCTGGGGGTGCACAAGGACTTGGGAGGGAACACAACCAGGACAGCTGACCCCAACTGACCACAGGGATGTCCCAATCCATATAGTGTCATGGTCCACATATAAAGCTGGAAAAGAAGGAGGAAGAGGGGAACATTTGGAATGATGGTCTTCGTCTTCTCAAGATACCATTAGGCATGACAGAGCCCAACTTTCCTGAAGATGGAAAGGAAAGCTGCCTGTCCATGGGAAGCAGTGACTGAATTCTTTGCTTTGCTTTGCTTGTATTCATGGATTTTGTTTTCCCTATTGAACTGCCTTTATCTCACCCTGTAAGTTTTCTCACTTTTACTCTTCCAATTCTCTCCCACATCCTGATGCAGGGACAGCGAGCGAGTGGCTGTGTGAGGTTCAGTTGCACAAAATTTTCCCAGAAGGAACAACAACAATGATTTTCTGAGTCTATTTCAATTGTCTTTTTAAGTACTACCTTGTTACTACCAGCACCTTRCCAAAGAAATCAAGTTATCTCCCTTCAGCCTTTTTAGCCAGTGTTTCTGGTAAATATTTTTTATTCTTAAGTGCCAGGAATAAAAATTTATGATAGCTATTACAAATATTGCTATGAATTATCATTTGTCTCAGATTTCTTCATGAGTTCCTCAAGTCTATTTGTGCACATGTGCAAGCACCAAAACAATCAAATAAATATTTCGATGCTTCCTCTCACCATTCAGTACCTTTGAAGCTATACTAAGGTTATGAAAAATCCAATGCATAGAATCTCAACCAGCAAGACCACAGTAAAAAAATTTAACAATTAAAGATTGTTTTTTATTCTTCCTGTTGATTTTAAATGGCTTTGGGAATTGGGGCAGGTGCTGAATCTTTCTGGACAACATGTATTTCTCCAATRTCAGTACGAAACAACTATGCAGAAAGCCTTATGGGTGATATTCCTTCAGTACTCATAATTTCTGCTTCTCCATCTTTTATTTTATTCCACTGAACAAGCAGTGCAGCTTTCTCATTCTCTCTGTAACATTCCAGTCTCCAATGCCTACTCAGAATCAGCAGCTCCCTTGTCCTGTGGCAGAGTTTTCTCTATTTCTGAAGAGGAAATTTATCAATACATTGGGGCTGYGAGTGTGTGAATGTGTGTGTGTGAAAGCCCAAGCATCTCGCACAGMCTTCATGTCATTACTGGTTCCACAACTCTTGAACCAGGTCCCCAAAAATTTTTAGGCAGAATTTAGGTAGGAGAAGAATATCACTTGCTTTCTGTTTTTAGAACATTTAAACAGCACTTTTGAATAATTTCTTGATTTTTCTCTTGCAGGCCCTRGAGCTAAGAATATATTAAATACTTTAACAGAATTTCTGATTTTATATTGCTTTAAGAAYTAGAACCTTAAGAAAACTTCCTAATCAGTGCTACATTCAATGCCTGTGAGCAACCCTTTCAAGTCTATTTTGAAAAGTTCTTTTCCAGTGTATCATAAGCCTAGAGTCTTTGTACCTGCCATTTACAAAACCAGATMATTAAACACAAAATTCATTAAGCTTAGCCTGCATTGAAATTAATCTCTACTGAGCAAATATTTGTTGATCATGAAACAGCAGCTCAGAATCAGGGATGTTATTTTCTGATGGTAACTATTTGCAACAATAATTCACATTTCTCATTTAAGCAAAAGTTCTTCTGACCAACATGTCAACACACAGTTGATAAACATTTGGAGATAGGCACTTGCAAAAGGAGTMAAATATTGTGCTTGGTCCTGTAAGCACATGTGAAAGCACATGTGTATGCACCTTCAGTTAGAGTTTTATTCTTTCAGTTGTTGTTAATCMAAAAATAATGGATTGGATATAAAATGGCAGGCTTTTCTGTGTGCCTTTCTTGTTTGGATACATGCCAGAAAGAAATTTTCAAGCTTAACTGAAAGACTTGTTTAAATTGTTTTCACAGTTTTCCACACTTAAATATTATCTCTTGTACCGTTCTTTAAATATGCATTGGGCTTAGCCAATCTATAAAAAAAAGGGCTCTGAAATTCAAGTGAAAACAAAGAAAATCCCAGTTGCTCTCTGACAAGAAAATTTAATTTCTTCCCTATTGACTTCACAGGGTAGTCTGTTTTGCTTTTTAAACACAGGTGCTTGGGCCCTGTACAATTCTTAAACAATGTAAGAGCTGGTACAGGCTGAGCTTAGGCTGAACACTAATACACAACAACTTCATGTCCATTTTGAGAAGCAAATTACAGTTAAGCAAGATTTTTTGCCTGTGCTGAGCCTTGTTGGTACAATCTGACAAACTCCAGCAGATAATTTGCAGTGAAATTTTAGGTGGTGAAGCCGTTGTCTGAGGAAATAATAAAATTCCTCACATTGTGGAGCCTACAGAAGAATAACACATCCATCTGACATGAATACACAGATTCAGGCAAAATGGCTCTGCCTTTGGATACTTTGGAGGTATCCAGCTCTCTCCACTTGTATCTCTATGAACACGGTTCAGGAGATTAAATTAAGGGAATCAGTAGTCTAAAACAGAAGCCCATGTTAGGTAAAGGTCCTCACTATTAAGCTCTGTTTGGTGACAACATTTACCTGCGACAAATTCTGAGCYCTCAATCTCATATACTGTTATTAATTAAATATTTATTCACTTCTGTGATGTTAATGCATTCAGTTATGGATGCACAGTTGAGCAGAAAATTTAGACAGAGGTGTTCTGGTATTCATGAGAAACCTGGTGACGAGAGTCTCATGTTAATGTATCAGTAAACCTGAGTAAAAATCGGGAGAAGAAAAGACAAAGACAAGAAGAAACACATGACTGATAGTGTATGTTTTTATGGGGTTTTTTTCTTATTCCACAGAGGTTAAGAGGAATAGAAGCTTTCGTAAACATTAAACAGAAGAACTACCAAAAAAAAAAAGTGCTACTAAATGAAAAGAGAGATTAAATTAGTGATTTCAGTAATGATTTTGAYAGAGATTTCTTTCCAAATGCACTTTTCAGAAGATAAAGAAAAGCTGTCTAAATAAACAGAAAGCAGTGAAGACACTGTAATATGAACTACTGAGAAAATGGAAATGAAAGAACGAATGCTACTTTAGATGAAGCCTATCATACTGTGCAGCTGTCTTGTAAAAGCCACAGGCAAGTAAGGACTGGAAAACTGTAAAAACATGAAACTGGCTTAGACAGGGAAAAGAAGCACAACATTTTTCAAATACATTATTCATTGTAAGTACTCATGGTCTTTTATTAGACCAAGTACAAAGGGTAAAACAGGTACAGCAGCATCAGTAAAAGGTACATTTCGGCATAAAAATGCCAGTAATGTCCCACAAATATTTTATTGAAATTTTAAAAATGCTAAAGCACAGGAGATTTTGCAACTGAATGCTTCCACTACATCTATTTCCTAGGTAATACAAAGGATGTTATTATGTGTTTAAGCTTTGTCATTTGTTCTTTTTTGGAAGGGGATTATTGTTTGTTTTTTTTTTATTTAGATATATTTTGATTTTTTTTTCTGCACCCTGATCATGAAAAAGAAATCTGAAACTCTTTAAATGAGAAGACTCTATTAAAACTGTATGTTCACGATGACTTAAGAAAAACCCTATTTCTTCTCCAGGCAAAATTTAGTGGAAAAAAGAATGCCATGGGCAAGTCAAAATCCCAACATAAACCTCATCTTATCTCTATAAGAAAAAAAGAAGGCCCAAAATGTTTTTCATTTACCTATGATAGGAACTGTAAGGGAAAATGACTGCTTAAATGAGATGGGCAACATTCCTTGTAAAATAAAGGGAAAAGTTTTCAATAGACCTCATTGTTCACAGCCAGCTTTGACTACTTTGACTACTACTGAGTGTCTTTAAATGACAGAGCAAATAAACATTCAATTAGTATGTCCATATTTATATCTTTCCTTGTATATTTTCATGGGCACACTTGCCATAATGTTCTCATGTTTCTGCAATAGGGCAAAACTCCTACAATTGAGGTGAGAACYGAACCCCACACTGGACTGCAGAACCACTGATGTTCCTATAGAATYGTTACCATACAGGTGTGCAAGGTGATTAATTCTGGCATTTCAGTAAGGGGCTGTTTCARACAGTGGAAATTGACAGATTAAAGTCAGAACTTTAGAGAAGAATGATGAAAAGATGAGTTTCTTTTCATTTTTAAATTTTCAGAAGACACTCACTTCTGCTTCCAGCATGAATTTGGGATTTTTTTTTATGTCGAGACAGTATTGCAAGCCAGTACTATAGCTGGGGAAAAAGAGAACTTCKAAATGAAAACTGGTTTCAGCTTCAGGCTGCGGTTCAGTAGATGTAACTCGAGCTAAATATAGTTTTTCCTTTTTTCATAAAACCAGAAACCTGCGCAACTCTATCGAAGTCGCTGGACCAATTTTTTATTTGATGGCAAATGATGCTGGTGCCCAGGTAAAAGAAGTTAATGATTCTCTGTTGAACTAAGAAGATTCTTTTTAATGGAGCTGAGGAGTGGAAACATGCAATGATTGTGGAAAAGGAGATTAAAAAGTTGAAGATTGCAGGAGTGCAAAAGGTAGCTGCTGGAAGGCACAGAAAGTTCTACAAAGAGAGAAAAAAGAGGATATTTTACAATCATAAGAGAAGGAATAACTTCTTTGAACCAGTTGAAATGTATTGTTGGATTCAAGTTTGGGCTCCAGGTAATTTAACCAAAAAAGTCACCTGAAACTTAAAGTTCTTAAGCTTTTTCTTTTAACTCACTGTCATGGTTTTACTTGGTCTGATTTTTTGGTGGTGGGGGATACAACTGTGATCAACCAGACCTTGTAAAACTATTCCATACATTGACAGATGCAGTTTATTAACAGCATGACATTCTATACTGCAGGAAATGATGCAGAAAATATAGGATTGTAAGGTGTGGAAATCACCATTAATAACACATGGGACCGTAAAAATATTATTTTTAGAACACATAACTGAAAATTTCACTACTTTATTTGCTTTTGCCAGTACTTTAGTATGTAGAATTTTATTTTTTTTTTTACTGCCTACAAGTCTATAAGTAAATTTGTATGATTGGATGCACTGTATGTTTTTTGATATGTRCATGAGTTCAGAGGTGGTCAATCTTTAGAAGTGCCCACCGTGTCAGTGCTAGGTTCTGGGACACACAGAACAACTTTGAGCACCATGAGGTGTCTTGTCTAGCCTTAACTACCCCTTCAGAGTCTCCTAAAAGTCTTCTTTTGTGTTAGCCAGCAGTGCTTTTAATGGCACTTCACACCTAAATTGTTCCTGCCTGAAATATTTAATTTCCAGAATTAAATACCTACAGATATTCCTGAACCATAATAAAAGCACATACTGTAGACCTTGAAAAATGCTGTATATTTAGATGTCTGAAAATGAGATTATGACATAACTGAGTAAAAATCTGTTGCAAGTGTTTTTGTTGACAAAAGCCCAACTCTGTGGATCCCACACAAAAAGATGTTTTTCGCAGAATTGGAACATGATGAAGTTTATCTTTGTGTTTCTCCCTTTCAGTGTGACTGTGTCCAAGATAACATGGAGCCAGATTGCAGGAATATCTACCATATAACACATGGATTTTTAAATTATTATTTCTATTTTTATACAACAACCTGTAATAAAGAGGTTGACACATTCTTGAAAGGTTTTTCCTTAAAAATAGTGAATTGCTTAAATTTTGACAAAATAAAATTTATATTTTTATATTTATGTTTTACAATCCATTGTCATCAGTGTGTTCAACTAGCTTGTGTCAGCTAGTTTGCAAGCAAATAATTAAAAGCAAAGGGTAATGCTAAGAAAGTGGGAAGAAATTAAATTAAGCTATTCACAGAAATTTTAACACCATCTGCTAAGGTACATAAAGCCTCCAAAAACAGTATAAGCTAGCCAAAAGTTAATCATGATACAGAAAACTCAGAACTATGCTGTATTTTTTTGTGAAATGCAGTAACAGGCAAGTGCAGGAGATCAGCATCAACCAGGTGAAAAAGGCCATGGTTTTACATGTTAATTATTATTTAAATACTATTTTTGGAAGTCTAAGCAGTTTCCTTGGAAGGAGAGGTTCAGACATGCTCTCCTCTGCATCCAGCTCTCAGCAGTTACTCAAATAGGTGCTGGAGCTTTATGGTGTGTGCTTTATGGTGCTGAGCAACCATGTACTCCGTGGGAAACATTTGCTTAGGATCTTCTGCAGAGGCCAGGGAGCAGCTGTGTCACGGGCAAAATTCCTAATTCCCAGGGCCACAGAAAGATCTTCAGCATGACAATAAAGCCGCCACAGAAAATACTGCTTATCTGGAAAGCAGCACGTTTACAGCCAGCATGTCTGTCCTCCTGTACCCTGTGGATCTTCCCACCAGTCAAAMCAATATTGGATTGCTTGGATATTCTTGGATATGAAGAGAGTGGGGCAATCAGAGAAAACCACTGTATGTTTATGTACACTCTCCCACAARAATAACCAAAACCAATTTTTCTAATTTCAGACCTGTACCCCAACACCAAACAAAAATAGTTCTACTATGGAATTTGACAGAAGCATAACTAAGATGCAGAGAAGATATGATGATTTGTATGCAAATCCAGTGGAAAAAGAGCATTCTGCAAGGGCAAATGTTAATTTCCTTTCTCCATGTCCAGCACTTTTCCACTTCTCTGCTCTTCAAAATAAAGGACAAATGCTCCCGGTGCTGTGATTACCTAAGCACGATCATTTTCATATAACTGTATTGTTATTATGCATAATTGTAATGAGAAAACTTGGACAGAAAGCCTGCATGAAGGGCTTGAATCAGCTTATGAATGTCATTGTGTTACAAAAATTGCATGGCCTCTGTCAAACTAAACACATTGAAATCTACATTAAGCCTTCATTCTCTGCCTAACAGCTATCTAATAATCACTAAGCACTCCAATTGCACAAAACATAMAGTTCATTACAGATGCTTACTAATTTTAGATACCTTCTATTACTAAATTTAAAAAGACTTTCCTTCAAACTTGTCCCAATTATGCATCCAGTTTGATATCACTTTGCCACCAAGCTCACAGGAAGGTTTATAGAAGAGCAAAGCTTTTTGTGAAGTTCTCCAGTGAAAGAAGGTGAAGAAAATGCTAATATATTTCCTAGATTTCTTTATGAGTTATGCAGTAGAATGTTCTAGTCTGTGTGATCCTGACTTTTCAAGGTGAAAGAGAGAAGGTTTGAGCACAACAGTATTTGGAAGGAAATGTGGTGATTGGTATCTGTTCCACAGTATAAAAAGGCAGAAACTGCTGTGTGGCATTGCCAGGCATCCAGAAACCCACTGCAGTTGCAGATTGCATTATCAAACAGGAGGGCAACTGGCGTCCCTTCTGGGAGAACACCTGCAGGATAACAGAAGAATTGTGCTAATGGGAACATCTAAAAACTCACTGTAACATCTATTCAGCCAYGAGTCTAAAAGTCTGGAACAGCCAGGAAGTCATTTCAGTTTTCTATAATCTTGCTGTTTGCAAAGSCAGGACACTTTATYAGGARAACAGGAGTACAGGTAGGGATGAARGGCAGAYGTCTCCATCAAATTCCAGGTACTGTTAAGTAACTCTCATTTTTTTCTTCAATGATCTTCTGTTCTTATTCCAGGCTGCCTACCAAAGAACTTCCCAYACTTCCAAGGTTTTGAGAAAAAGAGGGATAAGTTAAAAAGGTTCCTGAATGACCTTCTAATGAATCAAATCTGGGCAGTGGATGGAAATTTGCTTCATAATGCTGAGCACTGAGCTCTGCTCCAAATCCTAATTCTGCAGACTTCAACTATCAGAAGTGGTCCAAATCTAACTACAAAATTTCTCTGGTACAGAAATAGTAGCCATTTTAGAGCATTCTTGTAGGCAACAACTCACTTGTAACAACTGGTCTCTGGTAGCACTGCTATAATGATTTCACCAGAGTAAGCAGAATAAATTCTTAAACCAACTATCAGCACAAATTCATCAGGTTTTTTGGACCAGTCTAGCTAGGAATCCACAGAAGCCTCACAGGGTCTAAAATATTCAGCATTGCCTCATCTAGCGGAGACAGAAGCTTTTAGGAAGAAAACTGGCACATCCAAGACTTCACTGAGATGTAAATCTACCAAGGTTAAAATTGAGGATGAAGCCTGGAGTTAGTTGATGCCGTGGCAGCGACAAAAGCTGTTGTGCTAGATTAGGTGATATTGTCTCCTGGGTTTGGAGAAAGGCTTATCATCAGCCTTACGAGCCCTATAGGAATTAGGAATTTATGAGTCCTCTGCTCTTACCATAGCACATCGGGGTGCAGATGTGTTCCTTTCCTCCACATGAGTGGGAACAACTGTCACATCCAGAAACAAGGAAAAGATAGTACTGAGGATACGAAGTGATACTGTTATTCCAGGTCAGACTGAAAAGAGTTCTGACTCAAATTATGGGTGGCTGGAAATAACATAAAGAGGCTCGTTTCTATTTGCGGTCACCTCGAGAACGGGCTGGCTGCTTCAGCACCTGGATTTCAGCACTTCTCGCGCTCTGATGGCAGAGCAGAGCTCACAGCAGTACGAGATATATTGTCCAGGATGCTGGATAATGTGATTTGGTGTCTAAAAGCCAGATGCCTTTCCAAGGCATCAGCAGATCCGTGTGGCTAGCAGAGATTAGGTACGCTTCACGCAATTTCCCTGACCGCCACAGCTGCCCATCTTGTGCTGACGCAAAGCAAATCCTCGCAGCCTTGACCCAGCTGGTTACCCTGAGCCTTCTTTGGCAACGATTGGATCAGGCAAGGTGAGTGGAAGGATCACTGCTTGGTTCAGCAGGAAGCACATCAAAAGCTTATGGCGCCTGTGCTTGCCCTGGGGAAAGCAGCTCAGTATTTCATTCTGGGGTTTGCCACAAGGAGACCTAATTCCAGTCTCCTGGAAGGGCTGGAGGGACACACAGGGCTGCCCACTGTCCCTCATGGGATCACCTGTGTGGTGCTGTTTTACAGAGCTCTTTTCTTTGGGCAGGTGAAGAGCCACAGGTCATCCATGGAAGTCCCACGGCTTTGGGGCTGTTGGCTGCATCATCTTAGGTTTAATACTCACACCTCCTGCACACCCTTCTGGGAAACAAAGCTGTGAATGGGGGGTGCCACCCAGGGGCTCCTCAGAGCTACCTCTTTGCTGCCAAAAGCAAAAAAGAGYGCAGAATCTCTTACATAAAGGGCTGGAGGTGGGCGGTGGAGGAGGGACAGAGGTGTCTTCCCATAATATCCTGTCTCGGAGAGTCTGCCAGCAGACAAAGCAAGATCTCTGGAAGCAGTTCAGCTTCCTGCGTTGTTAAATAGGTCTGAACCTACTGTGTTCCTCCTGTCTCCCTTTAAACTTGAGAATTATTGGGTATGAAACAATAAAATTTTGCCCAAATGAGCTCTGCTGTGCAGATTTGCAGAAGGAAATACACTTTTGTCCATTGTATAAGAAAACAGAACATATAATCTAGCTAAGTGAATTAACAGACTCTGGCACACCTTCAAAAGATGCACAGTATCTGAAAGACACTACTTTTAAGGGTTTTATCCTTTTCTCCCCTCCACAACAAGCTCAGATCCTCTCAGATGGGGATGATCCACTCAGGTGAGTGTCCAGCTTTCAGTAAAGCCAATGCAGGGCCTCCACTCACGAACAGCTCTTGTGGGGTGCAACCTGTGAGTCAGCAACAACAGAGCAACCAGGTGATCACTGATTATTTTTAAGTTATTCTGAATTCAAAAAGAATTCCTTTTTTGCCCTGCTTTTGACTTGACAATTTCCTTTTAAGAAATGGATGGAACCACCCATCAGATTCAGCAACCTACAGATTCTCCAGTCAYTGAGTAGCTACTGAGTGTAAAAAAGCCCTGAAAAAAACCACACTGTACAACTGTTTACAGGAAAAAAACATAACTACCTGAAAGAACTTGAACAACTAAGTTTCATTGCTTCAGAACAGTTGTTTTAGATACTCCCAGCTAATTTGATGGACCTCTTAAAAATCTTTGACAGGATGTCAGAATGACACAGTGGCATTTATTACCTTTAGGTTTAGTAACCAGAGTGAAAAGAGCTACTTCCCAAAGTTGAAGAGGCACTTACAGTACAAATACTTTTCCCTTTTGGACAGCGGTAATCTACTGGAAGGGCAACCACTGTCAAAACACACTGAATCTRTTTTAAATAAATGTAGCAAAATATGGATGGAAAACAAAGTACTTTACTCTTGGAWTTTTTTTYYWAWTTTTTCTAATTGCATGTTTATCTTATTGTCCTTTCACTGAAAAAAACGTTGGAACATGAATCTGAGCATCAAAATACCTCACCAATTTTTCACTTACACTCTTGAAGCCTGGATCCTATTACATGGCACAAACATTTAATGACACAAATATTGCTTGTCATGAAGAATTATTTCCAGACAAAAAGCTGTTATGAGAATCCATCTAATAATATGAGTAATGTGACACACAGTGACACCATTCCTTTGAGGCTTTTTTCTGTATTACTGGCTTTCCCAACTGGCTTTTAAGAGCATGATGAACCACTTACTGATTATGAGCAATCTCATCAGCGCTAACAACATCCTCGAGACTCAGTGCTACGTCTCCTTTGAAATACTTCTATCAATAGCCAAGGATCACATTGTAATTATCAAAGGCATCAGAGGCAATTCAAACTATTTTATAGCTTATTACAAGTAATTTGGATATACTGCATCCTTTCCTSGTTGCAGATGACCCAGACATGTTCTAAACAGCTTCAAATTTAACACCTCTGACCTACACAGCACTTGTTCATAATGCAAAGTAGGATATCTCTTTGTTATGGCTGTCCTGGCTTCAGCTGGGATAGAGTTAATTTCTTCTTAGTAACTGGTACAATGCTGTGTTTTGGATTCAGAATGAGAATAATGTTGATAACACTCTGATGTTTTGGTATTTGATAAGTTAAGTTTATAGTAAATCAAGGAAATTTTTTTTGGCCCTCRTGCTTTGCTAGCGAGGAAGTACACCAGAAAAAAAAAACCTCACTTGGAGGGAGCGTAGCTAGGACAGGTGGTCTGAGCTGGCCAAAGGGATATTCCACACCATAGAACACCATGCCCAGTATATAAATTGGGGGAATTACCTGGAAAAGATCAGGAATGTGGCCTGCTTTTTATTACCACTATTAAAATTATTTACTATTATTATTMTTATATTTTACTTTGTTTTCAATTATTAAACTCTTCTTACCTGAACCTTCAAGTCTTACTTTTGATCCTCCCCCCATGTCCACAGGGTAAGGGGTGGAGAGAGGGAGGTCCAGTGAGTGGCTTTGTGGCTCTTATCTGTCAGCTGAGCTTAAGCCACAGCAATAACATTTATATTCCTAGAAAGAACCTATCCCACTGCCCACAACAGCTGAAGTTCAAGCAGTAAATGATATTTTCTTCTCTTTCAATTTCTATACAGAGAGTTTGTTTGCAAGACACATTATTTGAATGCTGGTTGATATACCAAGAGTTATCTCAGTTTCTCTGAGGGATAACTGTGACCTTGACAAAAACATTGTCAGATTCCCCATAACTGCATGGCCACAGACAGATGCTTTTCACACTACTCCACCAACATGCTGTAGTCATGACTACTGTTAGGATTATGGTTCTTTCTGTAAACTGTACTTAGAACAGTAATTGTTAATTMATGAAAAATTAAGTAGGCATCTTTCTACTGAAAGCTGCATGGAAACCAAAACAGTTTCAGTAAGATATTGGATAAATTACTTAGATTTTTGGACAGCATTAAACATTCGGAATTGAGCATTATCTAAAAGGAGAAGTTTTCAAACACCAGTCCCATTCCTACCAAAYCACTGACTCTTCCACATGGCTTAAAATGAATGCTTTTGACTTTATTTTAGTCAATAAAATAAAAATAGTATCTTTAAAATTAAGATTTTTTTTGCTGTTTCACAGGTCAGAAATTAACTCTACAGACTGCTTATGAGAAAATAAACTGTAATGGGACAATCTTCCTCTCTCTCATCATCTTCGCATCCACCCAAATAATGCTTTTCTAAGCCATACAATCACGTTGTAGCAGCAACATACCTCTAACAAACATCAGCCACAGTTTTCAAGAAGAGGAAAGGGAGCTTAAGCTCTTATCAAGCTCCAGCCTCCGAATTCCTCATATCACGCCTAATTCCTCATCTTCTCCTCCCTTCCCTGCCACAGCCCTGGCACTTGACACTTCCCAGTTGCTTTGCAGCCACAGGGAGAAGCAGCAGAGCCCCACCCAGCCAGGGTTAGGGACACACGGACAGGGGCACAGGTACCCACCTCCCATGGCCCAGGAGCATTGTCACCCCCAACACATGACCCACACGGGCCCATGGTGCGACCAAACATCTTGATGACAATTAAACCGGGCCCTGCTCACAGATATTAAAAGAAAAAAATTATCTCTCTCCCAAAGCAGGCCCTGAACACACGSTGCTCACTGTCTGCATCTTCATCGATGGCACAGCTCATTTGTCGCCCAGCTCAGGGTGGGGAAGCTGAGCCATATGCTCTGTGCCCATTAGGAAACCCACAGCACTTGTCCGCAGGAATAAATTCTCCGTGAGTGCTGCTGAAATCTAACACTTTGCTCCCAAGCAACCTCACTTATACTCCTGCACTGTGCATGGGGAAAAACATTTGATAAACAAAACACCTTTCKATGATCCCAGGCCCATTTTAAGCTGACTAAGCCAGCACTAGGTGAGAAGAGGATTCACAGGAAGAATGTTGCAGAAATGCACCACGGCTACAAATCATAGGGAATAATTTAACAGCCACCAGAACAACACATCCCTTTTCTCACACACAGATGCATCAATTTCRGTGCCTTCAGATCGATGCCTTTGTGTTTACAGACGGAGGAACTTTGCACTGTCATCAGGCACTGCTTTAAGCAGCTAAGACTTTTAAAGCAGGGACAAACACTGCAGAACAGCTCTGCCATACCATTCTGTTACGATTTGTTTTCTCAGCCTGCTTCCCAAGGGATAGAAGTGCACTCCACAGTGTACAAACAACATCAAACCATTATCTTCAAAGCATGATAAAGACACCAAAGTGAAACACAATTCTGAGGACGACCTTTACGCGCTATTATCTGCAGTGCAGTAATTAATTTTATCTGCTATGCACAAATGAAATGAATAGAGTCTTTTCAAAATATGTGAATGAATAGATGAACAAATAAATAAATAAATAGATGGAAATTATGAGAAGCCTCTTCCAATAAATCTCTCTTTGTTTCCCTTTCTGAAGTGGTACACAGGGGCAAAAATGAAAGACAACCCTGTGTCTGYGTTTTGAAGTACACACTTATTCACTCTGAAGTGTTACAAAGAATATTTTGCCTTCAGATGCCAAGAAAACCTTTCAACAAGCGGGAATCKATTCAATCTGTCATCTAATATCAGAGAAAAAACCCTGAAGTCATTCAGGCATCAGCAAAAACTTGATGGTCCAGGTATCGCCTGAGTAAGGATGGGCTTGGTGGCCTGCTGCACTTCTCACCTGTGGATGATAGGTCTGGCTTAAAATGGAACAAACTGGGAAGTCAGGAAAGAAGCTTCTGYACGATTGTTGTAAGTCTGTAAGGTAAGCAGCTCAAACAACTGCTTAAATTGTAAAGTTTCTAACAAGACAAACCACACTTTTACATAGCATACAGCCTATGCTCTTAAAATAGACCATCTCAGGCAGATGTCACAGAGAAAACCCAAACTGGCATTCCTGCRTGCATTTTAAGGAGTGTTTTCATATCCCTCGTCCCTAAATTTTAGCAACAGGCATGCTTCTGACCTTAATCCAATGGTATCAGACCTTGTATTTCTCAAAATAAGTCCTAGAAAGGAGTTAAGCAAAGCCAAAAGATTTACTTGGCTTTAGCTTTGCAAATACCCTTGGTTCTGCCCCCTGCTGCACCAACACTCATGAGCAGTTTTAAGGTAATATTCCACCAAATAAATACAGATACTCGGAGATTTATTTTTTTCCATCAGAAGTATACACACGCTTTCATTTGTTACAAATATGTAAATTCCACGTTACGTACCTTTCCCATTATCAATAAAATGAGTATAATAAATAGGCTGAGCTTTTCAAAAGAAAGGCATGGTTCACTTCAAAATGTCATTTTAACTTTTGCAATGGTATAATGACAATGACTTAGGTCCCTTTTCATCTTCMTTCTGCTGATCCATTCATTGACACTGTGAAGTGTTTTGGGCACACTCAAGTTCCCTCTACTTTTCCTAACTGCAGCAGAACTATTTTTAATCCCAGGGCTCAGCCACGCAGTGCTATATGRTGCTAACTCCACACTCTGAATTCATTAAAAAACTTTAGGAATGTAGTTTGGGGATTGTCTGCACATTAGGTCAATGGCCCCTGTTGGTATCTAATTTGCACTGATCACTCAATCATGTAAAGCTCTATGTTAATTAGCCCAAGCACTGAAACATATTGTGGGAAGATTTAAGCTTTGCAAAGCTGACAAAGATTACTGAAGTATSAAACAAAAGAAGAAGAAAAGAACACATTTCAATGGGATGATTAATTGTATGAACAATTTATTTTTAAACTATGCAATTTTTTTGCAATCCTTAATTGAAAAAGTAAGTTAAATCAAGAACAGAGAAAGCTCTCCGCTCCTCAACTGCCACAAACAGGAGCAGTTTCTGACACCAGAAGTGCCATAGCAAATCAGTAATAAAGTAGCACAATTGCTCCCAACTTTATAAAAAGTCTTTCAGAACKTTGGAGCTTTTTTACTTTAAATTTTGAAATTAGAATAGTACATTACAATCTGAGGTTTTTATTCAAAAAATTATARTAAATGTGTAGTCTGCATATTCATGATGAAAAGCTTGAAAATGTCACATAAAAAGGGATAAAAAGAAGTTACAAAAATATTATTTTCATGCAAGGTATTACATAATACTTGAGAGATACATTTTTTAACAAAGTATATAAAAGAGGGTTTGGGTGCCTTTTCATTGCTTCTAAATTTTCAAGCCTTTAAGCACTGTATAGTTGTGATTCCATTTTGCAGGTGGAGAAACAGAAGCATAAAATAATTTGGGACCTCAGGGCTTGGAAAAGTTCGATAGCTTTGATTTCTTCCATATAATGCAACCAAAATGAGCTACTGTGGACTGTATTTTGAGGTTTTGAATGTGATTGCTCTTATTGATGTTTTTTTTATTGATGCAGGTTTCTCAATACAGAAAAAAATGTTACCAGGACATTTTTTTTTTTTTTTTAAAGAGGTCCATAACGTGGGAATTGACTTCAAATGTTGTCCCAGAAATCCCTAATCATTGATGTATGCTGCAGGCATGTTTAMGCTCTTCTCTTTTGAAGATATTTGCTGATTTTATATGCTGCACCTTCCAAATGACATTATGTTGAGAATTCTCACACTCTTGGGAGAATAGGCAGGACTTTATCCTGCAAGTGATCTCAGGGATTACAGTAAGAATTTTAAAGGATAAGAGACAYTACTTGACTTGAGTAAAGGAAGAAAAATCTGGTCAAACTTAAATATGAGATTTTCAGGGAATTTACAAGTCTCAGTAGGATTACTGAGTTAAATAATGCCTTGTTTGAAAAATTTCCGTTATACTTTACTCAAAAAAACATGGGTTATACCCCTGCAATGAAGTTGTGCTAACATAAAAATCTCACCATTAACAATCCTCAGCTGTATTTTAAGTCCATTTTTGGTTTTTAGTTCAAGTTGATATTTTGCAGTTTTATACATTGTGTAAGGCTGCCACTTCTTGTTTTTTTTTTCCACCAGCAGGTAGACATGAAGTTGATTGCCTAATTAAACAGTAATGCTACAAGAAACAAATTAGCACGAAACCTCTTTAGAAGAAAATTGCATAAAGGCATAAATAATCAGTTAATACAATCACAGAAGTCACATGAATCAACTTACAAAAAAGTGATGCATTTCAGCATGATGTCATCCCAAAGATACACTCATTCAAAGAAGGTTTTATTTGTACAGMCAACATTTACATTCTGTTTTTAATTGCTATGAAACAAATGAGGATTTATCATTAGAAKGAAATTATTTCCTTTTGCCATCAACAACATGCTGTATATTGGATGAGTTCCTTTAGTTCATGGTCTAATTTTAAAYTAAACCTTAATGTATTTTCCTTTTAAACATCAGTTTCTCTCATTGCCAGGAGGTGCTTATTGCAGCTAGTCAAGCCTGAGGAATATTCCTATTGATTATTGGATTTTACCCAGTATAGTAATTTACCACTAATTCTTATTTTGATAATAAAGTCAAACTGGAGACAAAGTATTTTTCAATGTAAAAAAGACGATGAAATAAAACAGGATCTTTCTAATAAATGCCATATAACATGTAGTTTTCCTGAAATGTACACTTCTACAACCTCCAAATATATTGTTCAATCGTTAAAATTAAATAAATTTATTACTTAAAGTAGTACTTATCAGTTTAAATTTATCTGAATCCATCTTTTTTCATTCACAGAAYTCTAGGTATGAAAAACTGAACTTTAATTGGGAGCTCAGGCTTAACAGAATCAATATTCAGCAGGTTGTGCAATCTGCCCAGATCTCTTCAGATAACTTGGTCTTCCCACTGCTGTGTTTGAGGCAGGACTGAACACCATGATTTCAGAATGACTAAGAAATCAAGACAAGAGCAAATGGCTAAATCAAGTTATGGTAAATATTGTCATTGAAATCACAGTTTGGAGGCAGATATTTGTGTGCTAATACACTGCAGAGTTAAAGTCTCTACGTCTTTCATGATATGTATATACTGAAAAAATAATTACCTGGATTTTTTTTTCAGGAATGACTTACCATTATTATCTCTTCAGGTGACTATATTATGTCAGAAACTTTGCCATGTAGTGCTTTTTTTTTTTTTTTTAAATCTAGCTTTCAAATTCTTTCATAAAAACTTTAAATATACTGTGACAGAATTAGAAATTATTATTATGTCATTGGCAGCATCTCTTCATCTTTGACTTTCATGAAGAACTTTAAAATTGCTGTCTTCCTACAAAGTAGGAAGCAACTTAAACCACTTGAGAAATATTTTTATATGCGTTTGATTATGGGCTGGAGAGAGTGACAGAGGCCAAATTTCATTGAATAAAAACAGTTCTGAATGTTTTGGAGTGGATAACAAGGAAATAAAACTATGTACTACACAGCTTTCAGTTGATTATGTTTGGTTTTGCTGAATGCTGCAGCACAAAAGCTGGTAAATACCTGGAAACAAGTGCTCATCCTAAATTTCATTTATCTCTAGACAAGATAGTGTCTAGAAATAGTGTCTACAAATATAAGTATTCTTAGTTGCAAATGAAGATACCCTGTCAAAATTGAAAGCAGTTCATACAGAATGCATTCCTACATTTTAAAATATGCCTAATTCTTGTAAARTATAACCAAGGAAGCAACATATTATTTTCACTAAAATTATATAATAACGAGTAATTTGGAAGCATTTTGGCATTTCCTTAGTCTGAGGCATCAGTGGCCACAGGGAAAAGTATATCCTTTCAAATAAGTCATTAATTTTAAGAAGTCTTACATGACTGACTATTCAGAAAGTTTCTATCCTACTGTGTGCCAAACACCAGTACTTCATTTTTCACCATAGTTAATTCATCAGTATGAATAATTATACATAATATGTAGTAAACCAATACACTTACTCCAGAATCTTTATTAGGTATTGTATTTTCTTATTTTATAATTTTATTACTGCAGAAGTTTCAAGAATTCTGTTCCAGAGCTGTGCTGGGGTTGGGTTTGTGATCTGCTTGATTTGCACGCTGCCCTACATCTGACAGTCATTTGTAAGCGATTGAGAAATTTATTCTGCACAAACTCCAGTAAGTCTTGCTGCTCTCTCTGCAGATGCATGAAAACTGCTCTCCTACTCACTCTTGAAAAAGTAAAGCTTCTCTTTTTGTACTTTGACTCACCAGTGTGATGCTACCACCATGGTAGCACTGAATATAAATATGAACAGATTGGCTAAGAATATTTTTATAATATCAAAATGCAGACTTTAATAATTTTAGATGTTCTTTCTTTCATCCCTCACGTTCAACAGACTTGAGATTCTGCAACCTGTAAATGGTGCATTCACCTCGGTAATCTGCCTCCAGTTAATATGGAATATGTTTTAATTTTAATTATCTTTCCATATTTAAGTAATCTATTCATAAACATGAAGAAATTTAGGCTGGTTTAGGGTATTCTTAAATCACTGCATAGATCTAATTATACAATACCTAACACTGTACTTATTTCAAATTAAATATACACTGCTCAACTTGAATAGCAGGGCAGTTTTAGGAAAAGAAAGAATGACCAGCAAAAATAAATATATAAATCAGAACTCAATTTGGGGCATAAACATTTGTAGTTTCTTCATAATTTACTATCTCTTTTAAGTCACTCAGCATCCTAACTGTAGTCCCAATTTTGGAAATAAGGGAGATGTTTAGCAGTCTTTCACCTTGGTTCTCTACAAAACTTACATTCAATCCATGCCTGCTGGGGTGCCCACTTTGCTCACTGATTTGGCACCTTCATGACTAAGAATAAATCAGCACCAGAGTACAAATTACCTCCCCATACTCCTGCACATGTCCTGTTGAGACTGGATGAAAATTTCTTGAGAGTGCTAATGAAGGAAGAAAAATCCAGATTTTATTAGATAGAGTTGTTCAGTTCCTTTGTTTCAAAATAGTCCCACATTTCAGGGCAAAATAAGAGAGGAGAGCCTCTCTTCATTAAAGATTTGTAGCTGATTTTCACCCAAAACGTTCTTCTCAGACTGCATTTTACCTTGAAGAGGAATTTATTCAACACTTAAATTGCTTCATGTTGTTCTACAAAGGTTTGATAGATTGAGCTTTCCAATTGGTCATRGGACAAATGAATAAGAAAATCTCTGTCCCCTGTAATTGCAGAAGCATTTTTCTCTCAGAAAGAAATTGAGGGATGGATATTATAAAGTACTGGAAGTATAATCGCCCAAAGTCCCCAAATCTCTAGCCCTGCTTAGCTTGACATTGGACAAAAGYAAAGATGAACTGTGTCTCAGAAACCTGAAGCCTTATTTGCACCAAAATACAACTAGAAAGTTTGGCTAACATCAGACAATGGAGGAGTCATCTAMCTTTTATAACACACATCTTGATGTCTTAGATCACAGCAAAGATATTTCTTTTCTTAACCATCATATCRGTCTATCTGCCATGATCTAACTGGCATTGTCTTTTCTGTATACCACAAAAAGAGATAACCACGATAAAGGGGCAGCAGATGTTTAAAAATATTTAAGCCTTGGAAACTGCAAAGGGAAAAAATAAGATATTTCATACAGCAGAAGTCTTCCTAAAGTTAATTCCATTAATTAACACCCAAAAAAAAAAAAAGCTATTCCTTCAGAGGATGATAAAATTCCTTAACAGAGCTTGGAAAGAAAAAAAAGGATAATATKGCTACTGAGAAATGCTACTGAGAGGTTGAGAAACAGGTGAAGTCAGTCTCTGAAAAGGACAATGAATTGGAAAGAGATCTCAGTGGCATTTTTAAAACTTTCTTTCTAGACGTCTAGCACCCCCTTTCCGAATGGCAGAGTGATACAAGTTGCACCCAGCTCACACTTTTGGGGGTTTTAATGGCATCAGCAGGGTCCTTCCTCCAGAACAAACAAGGACAACGCCTTCAGACGTGGCATTCCAAGCACGGAGCCATTAGAACGGCCACCAGCTCTTCCCAAGCCTTTGCATTCAATGCTCCTAACACTTAGAAGTTTTCTGAATATCAGACAGATCCTTGCTTCTTTCACACTGCTTTTTTTCAGCACAAACCCATCTGTATTTTCGTGGTAACTACCTCTGAGACGAAGTMCTGGTGAAGACTTGACTCAGGTAGTTTTAAAATTTTATGACTTCCAGGCTCCACCCTGATCTATCCTTTGATCCATATTCTATCTGGGAGGTTTAAAATCCCCTTCTGTTCACTGGAGCTCTGCATTATCTTAGCTAAAGAAAGTGTGCAGCTTTCATCCTGTGGTGAACAAATCCAAGTACAGTAGAGAAAAAAGTGTCTTTTTTAACAGAGCAGTGTCCGTCCTTAAATTCATCATCCTTTACACTCAGTGTTAAAAATACTAGAAGTATGAGGCATGTCTACAAAAAAAAAAAAAAAAAAAAAAATCGAAAAAAAAAAAAAAAAAAAAAAAAAAAAGGAAAAAAAGAGTAAAGGAGTTTAAATGAAAACTTTTAGAATAAGAAACTATCAAAAATAGAGACCAGAAGTTTGAGAGGAATTTCAAACGATTTTTTTCCTTCATTACCACTGCATGCCATGTCCTTTGAGAAACCCTGATTTTTCTCCCCAGGCAGGATAGTCAGAGCTTCTTTTTACAATGAATGCAACATGACTGTAACCAGTCTCTRATTCCAGTTTTTAGACATTTATTGAGGGAGAGAAAAAAAAAAGTAAAAAGTAAGAAAGAAAGGAGGTGGCAAATGTACTAGGAGGCAGAGGAGAGAAATTGTGCATGTATGTGTGTGGGAGAGGAGAATGAGTTCAGAAGAAAAAAGTCAGCTTTAAACCTCCTTTCTGCCTTAGCCCAGATGTCTTTGCATCATCAGATTTTGGTGCAGCATCCAACATCAAGACTCATTTTCTGCTGGAAAGCTAATTTATAGGAATCATTTAAGAATGAACTTCCTTTAGCAGAAACTATGTAACAATGAACTGAATCAGAAATTGCTGTTTCTGCAGGTAGTAGATAGATTCAGGAAACTGAAAGGAGATTGGGATTTTAAATTAAAAAAAAAAAATTTACAAAAAGAGAGAGAAAATAGAAAAAAAAAGGAGAGACGAGGCTGAAAAAGTGATTGAAAATATGTAACAGCATATTTAAAACATCATATAGCGATATATCCAATATACCAGAAAGTTCCTACCTGACCCACTTCTCCTTCCATTCAATATCAGAAATTATGGAGGGACAGATGCCTTGTCAAAAAAATCCCTAAGATTTTATTATTGATTATTGATTTTTTTTTATTATCTTACAATTGGTAAATGATATTTTATGAAAGTATAAATTACTGCATCACTGTTACCCCTCCTAAAAGCTGCACAATAATCACAGTGTGCATAAACAGCCTAGCAACAACACTCATGAGATTTATGGTCATAAAACACTTTTACTTTGTTGAAGTATATTTACATTTAAAAGATGCAGTTTAATTAATGATCATGGCAAGGAACTGAGGAAAATAAGAAAGGTGACTGCTGACTGTGTTTTAGGTGCATCAATTCTGAAATAAGCCTGATACCAAAAAAAAAAAAAAAAAAAAAAAAAAAAAAAAAAAAAAAAAAAAAAAAAAAAAAAGTACTTTATTCTGCCCGGACAAATAAATTAAATCATTCATCATTTTTAGTCTCCAGCTATGAAAAAGATGACTTCATTTCAAAAAAATAAGGGTAGAATTGGCAGATAAAAAAATTATCTTTCAGGAGAAGCAGGCTTCTAAATTAGATTGCCCCTTTATGAGTAAGCAGAAAAGATTACTATGAGACTAAGCAGGTCTACAGAAAAAGGCCTGGAAAAACACACCTTTAYTGCAGGAAAAATCTCAAAGACAGCAGCTAAAGACTTCTGCTCTCTTAAGAGCTTCATATTCTAGAATTTAAAATCTGGTTGTGGAGTCCTAYTACATTGAATCAAATGCAAGTGAGAAAATATCAAACCTGGTAGCAAAAGAAAAATGTGTTACATTGATGTTTCCAAAGATTTTAGGGAAAGTATAAAATATTAGTACTGCAAGAAACTATCGGCTCTGGGGATTTTGATCATACTTCACAATGAATGGATCTGACCCTAAAACTGTTTTTTAAGAACATCAAACTGAGAAAAGCATAGAAGAATCCTACTGTCTATTCCCTACTTATGTGGGACTAAAAAGGGACTTAGACCCATGACTTTCCAGGGTTAGCACAAAGTTTGCCCAAGAGTCTTTAACCATCTAGACAAAAAYCAAACCCCAGCAAATGGTGGGCTTGCTGGTGGCAACGCTGTTGCTGGAACTAATTTGTTGAGCTACAGTTTTATTTTTACAACAAGAAGACATGGGCTAGAGACACAGAAAAGAAAGGCAAAACACTGGATGCTTTCCATTTCTCCAAGTTAAGATCCAAATGTAACATCAAGATGATGCTAATATTATACAAGCTTGCTGCACTGCACCAAACTCGCAGAACATACTGCACTACTTAAAACACTGCCACACTCTCTCTACAAGCAGGCTGACATAAAAAAGCCTCCTAAGTTATTTCTAGCATTAAGCTGTTCATCAGTCAGAGAAGGCATTCATTTAATCATCTTAAAAGGGTGTAATATTTTGCTGTGTTATCCATTCATTGTTATATATCCAACATTAYGTGATCTGCAGAACTAAAACCCAAAACAATTGTGGTTTTCCACTGCACAGAAGCTTCCTTTTGTGAGCAAAAAGACGGTATTCTTTCACCTGCACCACTGACATTAGGCCCACAAGGACTTTCTGTTTTAGAGGATCACACGGTTCTATAAGACATAGGATCATCTGGGCAATAAATAGTATAAATGTCATATTACACTTTGGAACAAAAGAAAAAGTGATGAAATATTTGTAATACATATATCAACCTTTTTTGCATTTAAAACAGAAATCTGATTAATTCTACAAGAGCATTARTAACAGAACTCACAGAGAAGCCTCTTCACAGAAGTAACACGTAATATTTGCCTCCCCCACCAGCATAAATTTTATCAACCATGRTAAACCCAGCATCTAATATTCAAATCCCAATCCAACGTACTGGCAGAGGATGTAGGATATTAAGAAGGTCTATTTCCATGCCACACACACACCTACAGTGCACCTGTGAGTTATTACAGCTTTTACCTGCCCATTTATCCTTATGTTTAGACTGTTCTGGCATTCTCCATGTCCCTAATGTGGGACAAACAGATCTCATCARGTAGATTTTACACGTTAGCTGGTTAATGAATATGTCTAGGAAAGGTCCAGAGATTTTGGTTAGACAAACTTCTGTCTGCTGGGCACAGATCTCCATGTCTGAGCACCGGCAAACTTTCTTTCAGAATATTGAAAWGTTAAAGCTGTTTCTTACAAGGTTTCAGCTGGTGTGTGTAGCCTTGTTTTAAAAAGGAARAGCATCACCCAAAGGATGCAAGGCAAGCTGTATAAGCTGGCTTCAGGGCCAGAGGCCATTTCCTGGCTCACTTTATTTAGCAGTAAAGACAGAAGCAGTTCAACCTGCAAAGAGGCTGAGAAGTCACTTGTTATATGTAGAGAATGGGAGAATTCGACATGTGGACAATATCTAATATTTTTACGATGGTGAGTAGCCTGTCAGTTAGAAGTACCAGGATGATTTCTGCTGTTGACCTGTGGTCTGTGCTGCAGAAAAGGAGTGGAAAAAATCCCCAAGGTCTGTGCCTCTCAAAGCTGGGATACCCAACTTGTGCACTGAGTCTTTACAGGGACGTATTTTCTAATAATATTCTACTTAGAGTAACCCTGTAAGATTTTTTTTTTTCTTTCAAATAAATGCCCTCCAGTTTCCTGTTTTCGTTACTAACAACCAAGACTCTGTCAAGAATCACAGACACCCTCAGGAAAGGTAATGCAGACCACAGCAGATCTGCTTGAGGCACTAATTTTTCCACAGACTATCATAAATCTCCATTTTAAGATTTAAAACTGATGACAGATGCCAGGCCAGATCGCTCTCCCTCAGGTGCACTGGGGTAAGTGCCAGGGTCGGACAATTTTGTGCTAGAAGCTGGGCAAGGAGCATGACCTAATTCTAGCACATGTACACTTCTCATGCCAGAAGCACCTCCAGTGGTGTTACTAGCAGTGTCCCATATGGCCTATTTCTGTTCTCATTTTGATACAAAAACACTGCTCATTATTTATACCCCACCATCAATCCAGTGGTTTTACCAGTTCTGTGACTTCTACCAGACGTATCTCTGTCAGGAAATCTAAACTTCAAATAAAATGGAATAACCTGCAGAGCACCAATGCCATTATTATATATAAGTCAAATTTGTTGCTAGTRTTTGCTATGTTTTTCCATAACTAAAGAAGATAAATGCCTTTCCTCCTTTGACAGCACACTGAATTTTTCTGCTCATAAATCCTTGACCAAGCATATACATGGATACTGGAAGTATTTCACAGACTTTTCCATGACAATGAACTTGCACTCATAAAAGACTTCTAGCACTTAAGGAAAGAAGAGACCTGAAGATATAGTAGTGAAAAAGAATATGGAGGATTACAAACCAGAGAAATGTAAGATATAAAGGGAAGGGCGAAGGAAGGAAAGAAAGGTGAAGAAAATTAGAATGCCATGCTGTAGTTGTACTGAGGTATCTGCAAGTCTTAAATACTTGCCATTCACTTAGGAGAGAAGAGGAGAAATAAGTCAAAAATATATTATGTATCTACAGGAAGTGTATTTTTATATTTAAAACCATCTGTCTTACAAAAGTTCAGGTCGCATCATTGAGTTAGATAATTATAAGCCCTTCCAAAGACACAGTTTTAGTAGAAAATGCTAACTTGATATGAGTTCCTGGCCTGAAATAGCTGTAGGATTTGCTAATGCATGACAGAGGCAAAATGGATGTGGTCAAAAATCCTTACAGCTTCAGAAATCCCTTCTTCCCAAGGGAAGGCAGAGTGGGAATTGTTAGACTGCTCCAAGTCACCGGGATCCCAGTAGCCACAGGATTCATGATTCAGAGTCAACAGCATCCCCTCAAGGATTTGGGTACTGAGGCTTCTTTAAAAAACAGTGAGACAAGAGTTTTACTCTGCTTGATTATGAGCAGAGATTATGACTCACACTTCCACTGCCCCCACTGCCATGGCTGCTAGACCTTGCCATCCATTTCCAGCAGGAATATTGCTGCTGGCCCAGGACAGTCAGGCACAAAGTCAAGTTAGTTCCTTCCATGCCACTGCTCACCATGGCCCATGTTGGTTGCTGCAAGCCAATGTCYCTGGGTGTCTCCTGACTTCCATCTCCAGTTCATCAGTTCTTTGGTGTCCAGGATCACTTCATGATCTTTCTTCCAAGTTCTTCATCTTTCCAGGCTGTCTTCTTTTTTTTTCAGAGACTTTTTTCCTTTTCAGAAGCTCTTCTTGTTGACATCAGCTCTTCTTTCCAGCACTCCAAGCCCTGAGTTTTCCTGATCTAWATTGTCTACATGCAGAAGTGATCAGACACCCAACTGTTGGTTCTGGCTCATGTTTCTCTTAGTTGAAGAATCGAGGACAAGACACTTTTGTTTAGCCCAGGAACCTGAACTGGTTGCAGCCAGCAAGTAGCAGATTTCTGGTCAAGAGTTCAGCAGAGCAGCTTGGGACACTCATCTGCACATGAGTGCTTCCAATTATCTGCCCCCTCATGGCATTCACAGCTCAATCCATTTTTTCATCTATGAGTTATTCCACCTCATAGCAAGCAATGCCACCTAAAAACTAGAAACACTGTATTTTGTAGCTGCAATACACACCTGAGAGAGTGCAAATGCCAGTTCCTGCTCCAAAGATTCATTTAAATGACATTAGATGAACATTCCTCAGCTCAGTCAGGAACCACAGTAGCTCCTTCTCATACGGTAGTGAGCTTGCTTTGCATGGAGACAGGAAGTCAGAAAGCAGAGAAGCTTCTCTTCTCCTTACTGAGCCACTCCTACCAAGTGGTACCAGGCAATTTCCTGGAAGTTTGAAGGATTGGCTCACTAAGAAACTGAACCAGCATTTGCCACTTGCTGCATGAGCAGCTCAGTGTGTTCAGCTCAGTGTGTTCAGCTCAGATCAGCAGTGCTCCAGAGGGTAAAGGAGAGGAAGTTTTGGATCCAAATGGGGCTTAAGTGCAAGCCATTGGATCACATCAGGAATCCCAGAGACTTTACATTCACAGAAGTCAGACTGCAAGTGCCCAAGAAATTCTGCAGTTCAAGAGAGCAGAACTCATACTGCCCTTCCAAGGATAGGGAGGAGATGAACAGCAATTTCCACATCACAACTTTGTGCACTGGCTTCTGAATTATGCTTGAGACACATTTAGATTCTGAGGAGTTCCTTTTGGGCCCCACCTTTTGTGTTTCAGTCTGATTCTTGGAATGTGCTTGGTACCATCATTAAAAAGTCTCAGCTGCAAAGCCAGTGATTGATGGGATCAAACAAGGCATCCATATGACTTGCCAGAGAGAATACTGTTATACATTCCTCACTCCTGCACAGATGCCAGCACAAGCCTGGCTTTGCCCTCTGCAACAACATGGGAGAGACACGCAGCAGAAGGCCCTTTAAGGCTGATATACAGGGAATATACAGGGTTCAAAAGAATCTAGAAATAAAGGGTTTTCTGTTTGGAAATAAAGGCTAAAAAGAAATTCTTACAGACTCTCTTATTCTTCTTTCAAAAGATTCTGAAATGTTACAATAAATGTTGCGGCATCCACTGCCAATCTTCCCACAACCATTAGGCTCRGAGAGAAAACAATTTCTGCTCAATCCTTTTCCAAAGCAAGGCAACCCTGACAGGCGACAATGAACTTGTCAGGTCTTCTCATGGAGGCCAATCGTTTAAACATCCTCCTACTTGTAAAATGGGTGGTGAGGTCAGTGAGCACTATCAATCTTCTCAGAGAACAATGAGCACTAATGGCATGCTTATGCTTGATTGTGAAGCTCAAAGACTGCCCAAATGWGTCCCGTCTCAAAATGCTCTGACAAGGAGTCAAAAATACACCAGACTATTTTTGAATGTGAACTGGTGTCATGAAATGTTCCATCAAGGTTAATGACATATTTTTTTTAAGATCCCAAGGCAAATCAGACAAGAGTTWAAATTCCATTTGTTTTCAGAATTTTTGTTGCTTGTAATGACAGAGAGCAACACAGCCCCCAGGTTCCACTGCAGTCATCCACTTTCAAGATAGATATGTAGAGAACTGTAAGCCAMTGCCACATATCTGTTAGAAAGCATCAGTGCATACATTCTATACATGGTTCAGACCCTAGTGCTGCTTTATCTCAAATGCTTATGGCATCACACTAATTTCGACTAAACTTGGGAGTGCAGCTGAAATAATAAGCTTGTTAAAACACTAAAATTTTGTACATGTTGTCTATATTTTAAAGGAAAGGAAGGAAATCGGAAAGTTAAAGATCTTCTGAATGGCAAATCGTCCTAAATATGAAACAGAAAATGAAATGCAAATAGTTATTATTACCCTCTCTATGAATATATGTAGTCACATTCTTTTTATAGCTTTTTAGAATGACAGCCTCTGTGTTCCACCTCAGCAAATTCTGTTCAAAGGGACTGGAGACTGAATCCACTCTAAAGCTGCAGACAGCTGTGAGGATTTCCCGTATTTCTGTATTATACCTCGTATTTCCAGCATCTGCTGAAGACTAGCACAAAGAGAAAGACCAGGAGAAACTATCCATAAACCTTAAACTATCCAAACATGAAGTAGGTGCTTGCAATATGACAAGCCAAAGGGCAAGGTGSTTTTCCACTAGAGATAATGCTACATGCTGTCATGGGAAAATATTTAACATTGATGGACTGCTGAGTATTACTATTTTTATTACCACAACAGCATCAAAGTCAACATCGAGCCCATGTCCCTGTCTTGCCACATTCAGCTGAAATAATCCAATTATGAAGTTAAATTTCTCGAGATCTCAAGGCACCACAACAGACCAAACGATGGAGATTATCATTAGATCATATCCTTTACACAGCAGCCATCTGACTGCACTCAGTCCTGCAAGATACAGAACAAAGCATCTGCATCAGATCTCACATCGCTGCATCTGCATTCTATACAGATAACAAAGGACASACTAATACTGAGCAACAACTTCCTCCAGAGGAATAATCTTCATTCCTCCATGTCAAAAAGTCACAAAAGATGACAGCTTTAGCACCCACCTTTAAAGTAAGTTGTCTCACAGTAGGAGAAATAGAATTGTTCAGCCTACAAAAATGACACAACCAGTAACAATCTTACAGTATCTGTGTAATCACCATGCTTTGACTGCATAACACAAATCTAGGCAAACAATTTTCTTTTCCTGATAAGTGATGGCAAAGAACATCTGCTCTGCCTAAAGGTGAGGTGGAATGATGATACAAACCACTTTTCCATTCCTAAGAGCAGCTGTGAAGATAAGCTATGGGGTGATAATTGTTTTAGGACTTCTGAGCTCTCTAAAGCAGGGAGATGTAAAAGGATGGAGAGAAGAAAAGGGAAGAAAATTAACTTTAAAATATCTCAGTAGTGTTACAGYCCCATCACCTTCTTCTTGTGCCTCTCAAGTACATGTTGAAGTTTCTTCKGAAGAGACTGGGAAATCAATACATTACTTTTGCTGAGAATAGCATGAAAATTCCCACACATGAGAGAGAAGGATTACCAAACCTGAATAGAGAGATCTGCATGTTCGCATTATGGCTAATGAGAACCGACTGCRCAAATTGTGGTAATTTGGTCAGCCAATAATGGCTGTTTTCAGGGACAGTTTAAGTATTTGTACACTGCACTTTCCCTGGGCAATCTGCACTAGACAGGCAGCAGCAGAGCTCCGGTGCTGATAAGGCTCAAGTACAGCAATAAGGTTGTTGTTGGTAACAAGGTTGTAGCCRTGTATCTGTGCTGCTGCATCTCCTTGTCAGATTTAGGTGAGCACTAGTTTGGGAATATCTGTGCCTGCTCTGATCATATCTTTCATCTTCAATAGAAAATAACCAAAGCTAAGTGCATGTTATGAAAAGCAAGCAGGTGGCAGGAATCTGCTCTCTCTAACTTGTTTGTATGCTTTAAAGCACTGCTAAAGCATCACAACTGAAGAGTCCAAGTGGCTGAGTCAATCAATGGAGTAAATGCCTTTAAAAATCCTCAAGAGAGGCCACATTTACCCCTTATTACACAGGCAAGTTGAATATCCTCTTGTGGCCAACTACTGCCTTCTAAACTTGCATTTGCAAATGTTGTTTGGCAAACAAATAAAATATAGTGGAAATATAAATTAAAATAAAATTATTTATAATTAACAGCACATAGTAGCAAAGTTTCATTCTTCTTCCATGTTATTTGTGATTAATTAAATAACCTCCACAACATCAACATCCTGTGATCCTGAATCAGATACTCAGAGTCAGAATGCAAGGGTTGCATTGTAAAGAAAAACATTTATTCCTGTACACTGATAATTGCATAGTGCTCCTGCACTGTCTGGGACTTTTTTTGAAGAAGACTATAAAATAATTTGTGACAAAGTAGAATAAAAAAGCCCTTTAAATTATGTCTATAACAACAGTAGGAATGACAGAGAAGAAGAAGCCTGCAGCAGGAAAAATGCATTTATAACTTCTTTCACATTTCTCAGTGTTCTTTTCTTTTTCCTTACTTTGAGGGCAAACAGTGGAACAATCAACATATTGCCTAAATCAGCTTGCTTTTGCTCGTTTATACTTTATMATATACAATAATCTTTATTTGCATGTATTCTCTTATAAGAGGCTTAAAGCAAGTGATTCAGGCATCACTTTGGCACTGGATTTTTTTCGGGTTCAACAACAAATCTTCTGGTGTTGATAAGACATCATTTGTACTAGTGGAATTGATTTCAACTGGAAGCAAAGTCAGTCCTACCAAAGCATGTRCTTTGTTTTACCTGCCTATTCAAATTGTTAGTCTGGTGCAGGTAACGTGAGTGCTCAGACTGGCAAACAAAGAAAACAATAAAAGTCCAAAATTCATGGCTCCTTGCAGCTGAAAAAGGTCACTGAAAGCAAAGGGCAATACTTTCAGTGACAGCCTAGGTAATTTTGGAGCCTACATATCATCCTCAAACAGCATTTAAGAAGACAGGGCCAGACTGTGCACGAAAGTGCCTGAGGCACAGAAAGCCCCCATGTGAATTTAAGCTGTATCCAGGGACCAAAATCATATTAATTTCAGCTTGTTCAGACCTGTCAATGGACTGGTCATCCTATGCAGTAACCAGTTGCTGCACAATGGCTGAACCCCAGGAAATTCTCAGCTTTATCATAGGTTATTGGTAAAATAATTTTACTAGATTTTTCTTCACTGTTGTAAAGAAAGAGACGAATTCCACAGCGGCTCTATTTCTGTTACTGCCTGAATTCCTCTGCTGATAATTTATTAGGTTTCTCTGTTTGAAAAGCTGCAGGTGGTAATAGAATATCCAGAAATTTAAGACATGTTCACAGTTTGATGTGGTGAAGTTCATAAAATATAATTACTGTGGGGTCATATGAACACTGTATTACGAAGGTTTGGAAACCAGTCTGATTTTATGAACTCCCTGTGTTTACCTTTGTTAAATGACAGGTTATATTTTAATTTTTATAATAACTTGACATATCTATTATTATTTTTGCTTCCATTTATATATGAAATCTAAGGGAGTGCTGGCATCACTAACTAATGGATATTCTTGGATCTTGAAAAATCTTCTGTTTAATGAGAACACCATCCAAGAGGATGGTTGTGTCAGGAAAGTGAAGCTAGGCAGAATAAAAATAAAAAGTAAATCATTACAAGGCAAGGAACAACATTYCAGCTATCAAGATCCCCTGCTGAACTAAACTAGAAAAGGAAGTGGAATTTTTTTAAGATAGACTCTCTTCTATTTCTAGGTGAGAGAAAGGAGGGGATTTCAGCACACACAGCAGTAAACCAGATCCTGTATCTAGAGGATATTTTATTTCTTGTTAATATCAAGATATTTATATAAATATATTTATATCAAGTAAATTTCTTGTAWTAAGTGGAAGTTTGGACTTCCTTAAAAGGGGGTGCTGGGTGTCTCCAGCTTCTCAGGAAGCCATAGGAAAATCCAAGTCCCAGCATGGCACTGCTTTGAGCCAACAGTGCATACACTGGACCACAGCTCACYCTGCTCATTACACAGCCAAAACTACATGTTGAAGTCATTAAGAGACCACAAAGCCTTTTTTTGATCAAAGGGAAAAAAGAAAGAAGGCCAGAACTGGAGTGYTCCCAAATTAAAGGAAGCTTAAGGAAAGTGTGGTTTTGTTTGCAGAGCACCATATGGCAGGAAAATGTCCCTTCATGACACCGTTTAAGATCACTAAATTAACYAGGGATGCCTTGTGAAGGGGTGCAATTTGATATTTACCCTCTTTTGTTATTGATGGCTGYTGGTTTGCAATACACTGTCCCACAATCAGCTGCAGAATGTCTCCTGTTAATTTATTCATTTTTATCCAGCTCTTCATTGAGAGATTCCAGCAAACCACACACAAGGAAATAAGATGCATGAGCAATTGTCACTTCTCTATTCTTTTGAAATGAACTACATTTTATTACTCAGCATATCTGTCATCCTCATCACCTCTCTTAGCTCCAGAAATTCCAGCTGTATTGTAAATCATGTKTATAAACACTGATATTCCCAGCATCTCAAAGTATGTATCTTCCRTATGTCTCAGTGCAACCTGCATCATTTGAGGTTTGAAACATGCAGGAGAGAACCAATTTGTCTTTTCATTGAATCAAACCCTTAAACAAAAAAAGGAAAAGACATGGAGATCCACAGTGAAAGGGACAAAAAAAATCCAGCAAAAAGCATAGCTTTAACAATGATAATTTCATCTCAATAAATTATGTCTGTGAAGAACAAGTCAAACTCACTATTTTCTCAAAGGCAATAGTAAATTCTAATATTTCACTCATGTATTTTTTTCTCCCAATTCTCCTATGCATTTAGGGCAGACACTTGCTACAGTGTCAGCATAATATTGGGAGAAAGGAAAACACACTCCTGTAGAGATCCTCAAGATGTGTCAGCCCGCTCCAGCATCTCACCTGTTTACCTTTTTGYTCTGTCCCACCATTTGTAAAGGTGCACCCCCAGTTCTGTTGTTGATGAATGCACAGCTCTCATCTGGGCAGGCAGCTGGCAAGGACAATGCTATTCATGGTGTCTGGTAAATTAAATACTACATCTATATAAATTKAGAATTGACATCTATACTCTGGATTTCTCCGTTGCCTGACCCTGCCTTGGATGTCAAGTCTGACGATGTGGATGGAATAATTTATGCCAAAGTAAAAAGGCCATATTAGATGATCTGATAGTAATTTAGTGCCTGTTCTGTAACTTCTATTAGGAGCACAAAAGCCCCTGGGTATGCTAACAAGTGAATTCACTGTTGGGAACCACAGTTTCCTGATTAACAAGATCTGGCTGAAGAATTTAAGTGTGTATTTGAAGTGGTGGTTTAACTCAGTGATTGCACAGACACTTTGCAGGAGACTGTGAAGGGCACCCTTTGATACCAGCTGGACGATTTGCTCTGAAAGGAAACCAACACTGGAAAATACTAGACCCCTAAAATCAAACCTGTGAGCAAARCATATCCATCTAGGGGCTATATTTTCAACCTGGAACAGGTGACAGAGTCATGGTAGGAAGCAAAAGCATCCCCAGMCTGTGTTGATACCAGGGGTTGTCCCAGCCCAAGTGCAGCACCTCACATGTGGTCTCATTAAACTTCATGAGATTCCCTTGAGCACAACTCTCAACATCAAGCTAGCCAGGGAAATCCACTCGCTACTTTTCAGAAGATCAAGAAGGACAGACAGAGATTGGCAAAATTGCACAAGAGAAACTGCCTTTAGAGAGAAAGYGGCTTAGGAAATCCTGTCTTCTCAGATCAGACTATAGTGAGAGGTTGTTTAGCCACTAACTGTCTGGCAGATTTGAGGTTATCAGAGGATAAGGAATTCTTGCGGGGGGGAAAAAGGGTGATTTGTGGGCTTGCAAGAATGTTAAAAGCAAACAAACAAGCAAACACACAGATAAACCCCCTCATTCCCCAGTAGTTCCAGACTGACTGAAAAGCTCCTGTTATACGGGAGAATGATATATTATTACATTCATTTGAAAATATTCTCTCTATTCCCATTCTTAATCAAGCTGGACAAGCATGTTCAAGCTTTATTATTGCTCCACTATTTGTTTAAAGATGAAGACTGCAAAACCCTGATTAAGAATACAGAGGAATGAACTTCAGGATGAGAGCAATTAGKGGGCACTCCTTACACTCATCTGGCTGCAACAGCCCTTTTTCTTATTCATCTTAAGTTGACAAATGAAGAGGAAAGCTAAAATTTCTTGAAGTTTCATATTTGATACTACAAAGTTTGTCTGCCAAATAATTAATCTGTATMCCTCTAATGAACCATTTCTTTCCAACAAAATAAGTTGCTGAACTATAATTTWAAAAACTGTTGCTCATACTACAGCAATTGACTCATCTTAGGAAACAAAGAAATACTGGGCAGAGTCCAGTATTATGGGCAGAGTCGTCATAAGCCAGTTGAAAACTCTTCTTTAAGATGCCTTTCCGATGCCTTGATGGCAGGGATCGAGAAAACCTCTTTTCAGTGTTGACAAYTGTGTACTCTGATTCCTTTGAAAGRGTTACRGCCTCAGTGYTTWTTAACCTRCAAACAAAATAAAGGTCTGCATTTAACCCATCATCAATTCTAGTAGCTGAAAATGGGAAATAAGACACCAAGAACCTTGAGAAATCACCTTCTACCCTTGGAAGAAAAGAAGAGGGAWGTCTGTTAAGAGCAGGATATCTCTTGACGTATAAATCCAGAATTTTCCACACATAAATCAGTTGACCTGGTCGCAACAAGTACTTAAATCAGAAATTCATATTGACCACTTCTGAACAGAACTGTAACTGKTATCAACAGTGTTAAATAACATACACAAAGACACTTCCCTCTGTATTTCCTCTGTAGGACAATACAGGTCCACCTGCTTGCAGATTTTGCCACACAAAGGCCCCAGTAATACCCCACACTAAACCCCAGAAGGGAAATGAGATAATAGTGAGGATCTGAATACTGAACAACATGACCTTGACTTTTTTCTCAGTCATAAGATAATATGCCAATTACTTGCTGAGGGATTCCAACAAAAACAACTTAATTTTTCCATTTCACCTTCTATATGTTATGGCAGAAAGCAAAAGAAAATCTGTYCCAGCAGAAAAATTGTAATGACTGTTTTGCAAGTCTTTCTTAAAGGTCAGTGGGAGTCAGAGACAGTAGTGCAACAAGGCTCAAACCTCACTGTAAAAATTCAAGACATCAGAAATCGCTATATATGGCTGGAAAGTCCTTGGCTGTAACAGTTACATATCATCTACTTATTCTTACCAATATGAAGTTTTCAAAGGATTCAAAATCTAGAGAGATAAAGGTAAAATTTAACTTTTTCACGCTGCTTGTTTTTGTTTTTTTTGTTTTTTGTCTTTGTTTTTTTTTTTTTTCATTGTAACAAAATTTGAAAGGTTGCACCGATGGGAAAAGGGAGGGACTGAGGGTAAACAGTAGAAAGCATACACTACACATTTACTGGGTGTTCCCAAATGGRGATGCAATGTACACAGGAGGGCTATGGAAAGAGACAGGCTATTCAAAAAACTAGATTAAAGCCCTAGAGGGGGAAATCTGTCTTAAAAAGTCAAGGGAAGATCCAACCATTATTGCTACAGGTCATGACCTGTAGGGAGGATATTCTGGTGTTTAGGGCAGCAAGAAGAGACCTTGGCAAAGACTAGCCTGGCCGCAGTAAACAAACAGGCATGTCTGTGTGGCACCCTTCTGATAGAAGGAGCAGTGCAGTCATGTTAATGTTAACTTCTCCCAGACATTTTTCTTGCAGCAAAATTAAAAAATCTCRGAAGCCCACATTGCCACCTCAACCACACAGCTCAAAGGGAGCCTTTGAACATTGTATTGCAACTTGCCAGATTCTTATGGTACACCTACACTGCTAAATCAGAGACGTTTTTCCATTGCTTATTTGATATATCATCACACAACTGAATCCTATGTTGACTATCCTCTCTAAAAAAAAAAATCCCAGTAACTCTTCTGTGGACACTTTATAAAGTGCAAACTGTGCCAAAAGGCAGTAAAAACAAATACCATGTGATGTGCACCAGCTATGCCCCAAGTTCTGCAGGGTTAAGCACACATCCGTAGCCAGGGATTGCAGCAGCCTGAGTATCACACATCAAAATGCTGCTCTGAAAGGCAGCCACACATTCCCCACGCAGGGCCCAGAGAAGAACCAGTAACAGGTACCATGCTGTTGCCAGCCAGCCAGCCAGCTCTGAAGAAGCTAATCCTAAAAAATAGTGGTTATAGAGATCATTGGTTTTCTTTTATTTAGCAGTGATGTGGCTTTAGTGTCTAAAAAAGTGTCTAAAAAGTCATGGAACCAGCWCTTTGAGGATGCAGATCCTTGTGACAGAAGGGAAAAATGTAAAAAGAGAGKGTTTTGCCCTACAAGAAAGGGGGCAACTAGCCAGTAAGATTAAGATCAGCTCTGGCCCCCAAAAAATGAATCAAAAGTCCTTTAATTCTGCTGCCAAATTATGTAGGAGGATTGCGAAACTTACAGGCTAAAAGATGTTATTTCCTAGAAAAGATTTTTCTTTGCTTAGTTCCCATTTTGCTTATTGGATGGACTTTATACCCAAGCTGGGCAGGCCTGGATAGAAGTTTTCCAGGGGTCCTGCTGATTCAGCTGCTTGGAGGCCTAAATCTGCTGCAGTAGTTTCACTGAGCCTGACTAAGGGTGTCTGTAAAACCCTCGGAAGAGAGGAGTATTCCCAACGGGMTCCTCAGAAATTGGTGCCTACTACCCTGTAGGCGATGTATGGACATCCTTTGTGACATCTCCTTTGCCTGACTCCTCATCTTTCACATCAAGGSACCTACATTTGCAGCCTGCAGGCTATTAAACTAATTAAAATACACAGCATTCGAGATGGAACGGCTGCTGATCTGGCTTCTGTAAAGACGTCAAAAAAAAATTACCTTTCCTCTGAGTCTGAATAAAATCAAATTATACACAGAGTAGATTAGATTAGAGGAGATCTGTTTCTTAAAGTATCTTATCTGTTCTCTTCTCATGCTATTCAGTCAAAGCCGGCGGATTCACCAAATGCTGTTTATATCTGTGAGCTTCATGCTTGCACAGGGATCAAATTCTGATCCTGTAAATGTTTCACTTATTCCAACAATGATATGTATAATCTTCATCTGATTCCAAAGCAGAGGATTTTAGCAAAAAGAGCRAGTAAACTGGGATGGATGCATAAGTGCATTAATGGCTCCTGCTAAGTCTCAGTGATCCTCTTACAGGTACACAGGCTAYAATGGATCACAAGCAGATGAGGAAATGCAAAGTGCTTCCTGCACAGCTCACCCTCATGGCAGAGAAGGAAGAGTGYTTGMWRACAAGATCAGGGAATTGAGCTTTTWAMAAAAAAAAAAAAAAAAACCCCTTGTGGATCAGAAGCTGCCATGGTTCTAGCGGGCATGAGTGAGGTGAAAGCTCATATTCAGAGGAACTCAGTGCTTGAGAACTCCCTTAGAAGGAAACCTGAGAAAGCACCTAGCTCTGCTCCCAGCCCTAAGGCAGCAGCACCTACACTTCCACATTATGTGAGAACCACTCAGTTTCTGGGAAGAGGCAGTGAGTGCCTTTTGTCTCTCACCTGAGAGTCAGAAGTCAGAAGAGTCAGAAGTTGCAGGTGAGCTTTTAGTCTCACACACCAGGGTGAAGGGTGCACCCAGGTTCACTGCTTTTTTCTGAAYATATGGATTGACATTACTACAAACTGAGCATCCCTTGTGTCATTAAGCAGTCACTGCTTTTACAACAGCAGCTCTGTGCATGCCATCCTCTCTCTCACTATTCTCCTCTGTTACATACGTGGGGTTACTTTTCCAGGACATGTCACCTGGTGGAAACACAGCAAGGGAAGTTATGAAACTCTTGAATAAGACATTCTCATGCCACTGGAAGAAGCAAACTCAAGAATATTAAAGAAAAATTAGTTCATCCCTGCCCTTTTGATAGCGAACATCTCTCAAGAAGTGGAAGTCCAGAGAAGTGTTACTGTGTTATCTCCTGCTTAAGAGGCAGCTTACAAGCCATCTCAAGCAGCCTGTAAATTGAAAATATTACAAGGAAATCACAGTTGTATCACTTTTCCATRTGACCATTCACTACTTTTTTATCTTCATCCACACACACAGAGGTTCCAGTGTTCTTCTGGGTTCACYTAGTTCTTTTATAGTTTCTGGTTAACTAGACAGGTATTTGAGTACAAAAYAGAAACAATAAATATTAAACAACTGGGAATCAATTGTTTTAGTTCCTTTTTCCTACTGTTATCTTGCCTTAGCTTTATGTGTTTTTATCATTCTACTACACTGAGCATGTTTGCTTAGAGGCAGCTTTTTTATTGAGCTTTCTTTYATAAATTTCTGAAAACTAAATGTATTTAATATTTTATGTAAGCATTTGTGAAAATACAAATTGTGTTTAGGACCTGTTTTTCTAAAGATCTTTCAGTCAAAGTAAGTTCAAATGCATAACATTGAGAGGTAGCCCTATATATTCCTACATAAAAACCCTCACATATAAAAGTGTCACAGCTTTTAAGTGTACTATCTTTCTCATAGCAGGGTTCTAATTAGGCAATATTTGTTGTGCATATGTCTAAGACCTTTCAGAACTATAAATGAAATGTTTACTGCTGGGGGACCAAACCTTTTATTTTCACTCATGAAATTTGCACATCATTTGAAAATGCAGTGAGTGGCTGCATATCTTGTACTAAAGAGGACAGAGCACTAAAAATTGACAGAAGCAAGCAAATTATTTGTAGCAGTGTATATTTATCCAAGGTCATCCACCTGAAGCAGCTGAAAGGTTTAGAAAACTGATGTTCCCGACAGAGACATATTGGTGAACATTCAACAGTGTTTAAGTATAATTCACCTGCTTCCCCTGAATCCTGCCTTATCAGCTCCATATCTTSTGGATGCTCACAAAACACTCCTCTAACTTCTGCGTAAGCAGTGCTCGTGGCTGCTGCTTGTGTTTAAGTTCTGGAATTTTTCCTATAGCAGGGAAAAACAAACTTTAATAATAGGAATTTTTTCCTCTATGATGGGAAAAAAAGAGAGTAAAAATGTAGAAAAAGAGAATAAACTCAACGCATGAAGGACAGAAAGACAGAAGAAAGGAATAAATGCSAGAAATGTCATTTTGTTGTATTCTGAGAAAACATGAGCATCCTATATTAGCTCRGAGCCAAATAACCACCACGGAACTACCTTCTTCATCAGCAATATTTTGCACCTTGAACAGGCCTTGTTTTAAGAACAGCAAAATCAGCTAATTGCAAGATAAATTTGAGAATTTGAGTGGTGAGGATGAATGAAAGTTACCACCCTATTTCCTTGAATTTATCTAGTCTATATATATCAGAATATATATAGACTATATATCTAGTCTATATATCTATGTATATCAGAAGACCATAGATTGATGAGACCTGTACTTCTTCTTAGTCCCTCATAGTGTAAAATTCATTTGAATGCCAGAGGACAATTTGTTTGGATTTCTGAAAATGTGAGAAGAAAACTACACAAAGTCATGTCATTATAACAGCAAGCCTCTRAAACACTGAAAAAACTGATATGACTCATCAATCTCAATCCAAGAAAATAACAGAAAACCTCAGCCTTTAAGAAGTGGCGTCACAGTAAATTGTAGAGACCTCTGCAATGGTATGGGATGGTATCAGGTTCCTGTGAAGGCTGAAGAAATGCAGTACATTATATCAGTCCATTCCAACCCACTGCAAAGCTCAAAATCATCTCATCAAATAGCGTGAGCATTTCTGCAGACAAACCTGGCAGGCAACTTAGATAAACATTTTCACTGGCACGAAAACATTTTCAGCAAATTCCTACATGTTCCTCAAAACACATTTTTCATTAGAAAGCAGAAAATTTGAAGTATTTTTCTCTTGAGGATAGTGTTGCATAAGAGTGTGTTTGCAATCCTCTCTGAATCCTGCCTGCAGGGTGAAAGCCCACAGTGCTAAGGAGTCACATCAGATGTCCAGTGTCACGCAACGTACGTTTAAATAAACTAAGCCCTGGGACAACTTAAAACTACAGAGCAGCTAAATCAATGAGAAGAAAGCTGATTTATTCTGGCTGTAAGGCAGGAATAAGTTAACCTAGCAGAGAGAGTGACTGATCCCTCCTGGTTTCCTTTGGAGCACGTTTTTTCATGATCACCTCTATTAGAACAAAAAAAAAAATCACTCTCTTCAGAAAGCATAACAAAATGTCTAGAAAGAGTCTCATTGTAGTACTTATTTTTAAAAAAGCTTTTTTTATGAAATATATCTTAAAAGCAGCAGACAAGGCACACTGTCCTTGTGTAAAATCTCTGGTCCCTTGAAAGCAATGTTCTGTTGCAGCCTCCACATAAGTAAATATTTCAATAAAGAAAAATCAAGTAGCACAATGTAACAATTCAGTAATCTCATTTTACTGGCCAGATCATTCACTTGTACAGTGATTACCCATTGAAGCTCTTAAACTACAGAGACACTTCCCAGCTGCTTCTCTTTGCTGTCTCATCTGATTCAAGAGGTGTCCCAAGCCATGTCACTGGGCTCTGGCAGGCAGAAAACTTCAGCTCCTGCAGTGGACTCAATTCTGTGCTGGTCCATGGGGATGGAAAATGGGCAACAATGTTCTTGGATGAGCAACCAAACACAGTCTTCCCTTCAGAGATGTATGGGGAAGRTACTGCTGCTGCCTTCTTACCCTCTTACTGTCACCCAGGGGTGCATTTGTGCTTTTCCCTCCCCGCTCCTGGGAGTGACACTATCTTAAATTCTTGAATAGATCCAAGCTCAGGTCATCCCGAGCCATCAGAGTCCTTTGAACTGCCCTTCCTTGTCCTCTGTCCAACACAGAGGCAGAAGAGCTGGGGGCAGTACAGGACCTCTGGGAATACAGACACACTGGTGATGAAAAAAGACCCTCAGATTAAATGCTGGTTTATATTCCAGTAGTAATAAAGGGCTAATTTAGATGAGSTCTCATTTCTCTTCATTATATCACAATTTCCTTTGCAGGCATACATTTCTTCCTCTCTAGCTCTGCAAAGCAACTTAGACCTACAGCAAAGAGCCACTGTATACACCTGAACTTTTTAAGGACTGTGCAATCTGAAAAGTCAGATTTTTCTCTGTCTTCATCTATTTATAATCYCTGCTTTTCTTTTCGCATTAATAAGATTACAAAGACTCCGTGACATGAGTTAAAAATACTTTAACATTTTCTTAATGTAAGTTTTATAAGCMAATAGATGATAAACAAATGTCCAARCACTCTAAGAGAAGAATTTTAAAAGGATACTACAGAAGAATTCCCTTTATCCACATGCCAGGCACTAATACCTTATGAAAATCAAAATAATCAATATATGAGACTCTAAGCAAATATCTGAAATCTGTCTTTGTCAAACACTAACTTTGGCAGACATGGATTCYATGAGGAACATTTCTCAGTGATTATGTGTTTGTTATAGTATTCTTCATTTGAATTTCTGCTTCCTTAAAATTGATTTTTGCTTTTCAGGTAATAACTACCAAATACAACTTTCCACAGAGAACTGACACTCTTTAAAAAACTRTTGTGCATCCTCACCTTGTAAACCCCTGCCTCAGCAACAAACTRCACAAAGGTAAACAAGATGTGCCACTTAAAAGATCGGTTTGGAACTTTACCCACTGAAGGTAGAACAACACTTGAACTCCCCACATGGGTGCTACTGAACTAGAACAGTTTTTTAACTTAGGCTGGACTATATCTAACTTAGCTGTTAAAAAGGCTTAGGAGAAATAGCTCACATTCAGTCTTCCAGATTTCAAAAATTAAGTGAAACAGATTCCACTCATAGGCCTCATGTTTGCTTGATGCTGTAGAACAAATCCACATAGCAAAACATTTCCTCTTTGTTTTATCAGGATTTCAGCTCATCTGCATTGGAATTTAGGGCACTACAATGCACAAAAACCAAATAAATACTTCAAGTGTCTCCCTTACTATTGTTACACCAACAGAAAAAAAAAGATTAGAAATTTGTACCTGTTTTGAACAACATCCATTTCTGGATAGGCTTCTTCAGGAAAGCAATAAACACTTCATTTTCTCAGCATTTTGGGAAAATAAGAGGAAAAACACAAGTCCCATGGAGCTCAGTTTTTATGCTACACCTGAGATGTTTCATTTTTACAATCCATGTAGGCTTGTTTAAAGAAATTTCTTGAAAACATTTTGATATTTTTGCTAAGTTTTTAGATTACACAAAGCAAGCCCAGAAATATTTTATAAACCTCACAAGAACAGAACAGTTGTATGTACATTTACTTAAAGGTACTTATTTTGTATTCTGTTATAAATGTGAATCTAAAGCACCTAACTCATCTGGGAATTAAGGGCATGAAAAATTTAGGAACTGGCCCCATCATACCTCTTTGCAATTGAACACAGACACCAACAGGCTTTGAATAACTAACAAAACTAGAGCTGTGAATATTTTTTCTTACAGCTAGACCAGAATTATGTTTTTTTGTTATTTCAGGGGGAAAAAAAGTCTTAAGAAAAATCAAGTTCTTGCCTGAAAAAGTGATGCTGTCAACTACAGCCAGAACAGATTCACCAGTACAGGTGATACATTATAGGCAGACAGGCAAAAATCCCCCCRGAAGCACTGATAATCTATCGCAGCAATGCCTCAGATAAAATATTTCTGAGARCAGAGATTAACTCGCTCACCACATCAGTGTTATCCTTGAACTGAGCCTATGTTTTACACATATAAACCATAGTTTTACACATCTATAACCAAAGAGTACCAATTGTGCTCCGAGTTAAAAAATTTGGGAATGACTAACTAAGGTAAATATAACAATTCTGCTGCATCACAGTTCTTGAAAACATCAGACTTTTAGTGTGAATTAGTTAATTCTAAAGTTCTGATGTCATCAGAACAGAGCTGTAGCCAAGTCTAAAGATCTCTTATTTATTTGCAGGAAGCTGTTCGCTTTCTGACCCACCATATGAATGACAACCTCAGCGCTGTTGTTCCCTGTCCAGATTCTAAGCAAAATTATACATTTTCTGTSTGTCTCAGTGCATCAAGCACTGTCCTGCAAGACACAAGAGAAGTATCACAGAGTGCATCTGCTCTGCACACGCCTCTCTTTCCAACCAGACATTACAGTATTGCAACACCCAAAGCAGTTCAGTCTTGTTCTGGTGATAAAATCTGCTGTGGAGCTGTTGAAGGTACAAGGAAAAATCTCTCGTGAAAGATTCAGCTCCAAAATATATATTTTGTAGTTTTAACTACATTCTTCCAAACTAAGTATCAGATGGAGAAAAGAAATTTAAACATTGTGGATTTACGTAAGATACATACAGTACATGGAAGCTTGTGAATTGAAAAAAAAAGCAAGAAACTCTTCCAAAACAGAAAAAAAATTTAAAGAAAATTTTAAAAAAGAATCCTTGGTGTTGTTGCACCCCATCAGAGCTACACTCCACAAAAATAAATTTACAGGTTACCRACAGGAAAAGAAAAATCCATAACATTTGAATTGTTAGCAAGGATATTAAAAGAAAGGAGAGGTAAGCAATCTTGCARTCTTACTGAAGAAAAGGAAGACGTGTGCAAATTTCAACTCAGCCACTCCTGAATTTTGAAAGAAAGAAAAAAATAAAGGTGTTTACTGATACTGAACTTAAGGTTAGTAAAGTCAAAGATGATTACATTCAGGGGTTTCTTGCTGACTGAATCACTTCCTATCCTTTTAAAACACCCTCTTTAGCAATTGGTGAGTCCCTTTAGCACTTGAGTGTAAATACCTTTGAATCATCAGATTCAATTAGTGGCAACATGTTACCTAAAGAGCAAAGCTAAATCAGATAAAGAGGATRAGGGGGAGCACAAAGTGGTTTAGCGTGAAAAAGAATTAAATGCTTTTACTACAAAATAGCTGCTTCTCTTGGAAGTAAGGCAGTGTTCTACAAGTATTTGAAGACTAGGAAAGCCATTTCTGGGAAAAGAGTTAATTTAACACACAATGAAAAAAAAAGTTAAATGTTAGGATTAAATCAGAAAGAAGCACATGTRCCCGAGTTTCTAGAAAGAGCACCCTGCATTCAGCTACAAAGTAATCTAGCAAGAGAAAAGGTAAAAACTTCTGTATTTAGGGGTTTAAAAAATAAAAGTCAGTATTATTCCATGAATAAARTAATAAGAAAGGAATTCCTTATCGAAATATAGGAAATGATCTTGTATTTCCAGGAGACAAGGAGATAGAGCCTCCTGTTCTTTCAGTTACAGTAGAACACAATTGTGTGCAATGGGACCAATGCTGCTTGATAAAGGCAGGAACATCAGAGATWGCTGCAAGTCATACTTTTCTTACCTTTACACTTCTTCCAGCAATACTGATGGCCAAAATGACAGTATTGACTGCTTCTATGACAGACCCACTTGGGGATACCTAAAGACTGATTTTACAAGGGACAGCTTTGCTCTGGTTTCTCATCAACGCAGCACAAGACAGCACAGCACAACGCTCTCATCACAGTAGGCAACACCCTACCTTAACACTCCTGTCAGGAGCTAAACATGCCTCTTTGCTATCTTTTTATTAAACAATGCAATTATCATTGCACAGGTTGCCTAGATACAGTCTCCCATAACAGTATGACGTGGAAGGAGGTCAGTTGAGTGATCAGGACTGTTATTTATCTCTTAATCTCCTGTCAGCCAACACAAAATTGCAATATATGTGCTAATAGATCCTTCAAACTTCATATATATGCCAAAGCTATCTCAGAAGATGAGAAACGATATGGTAACCATTCAATTATTTACTTGACAAAAACATTAAGCTTTTAACAGTTTCAATAGAGATTAATGTGAAAAATTTTAGTATTTCTGAAAAGCTGTTAYGTTCACGACTGTAATCTTAGTGTTATCTGCAGATCACAGAAGCAGTAAAGGCCAGTAAAATGTTATCTGTTCTGTTTCTTCTTTCCCTRTAAGTCCAAAGTGTTTTGGTATAAAGACCAGGCAGTTCAGTGTGCTTTTTCCATAATTACAAAYTTAATTTTTGTTGGATAACTGTGCAGCAAACATTTTTACCCACCATACTTACTTATTTGTATAGAAATCAACAGCTGAAAAGGATTGCTTTGATTCTCTCAGGGTGGTTTGGGGTGCATGAACAAATGTCTGGGCTGCTCCCTTACACAACAGAAGTGAGAACTTGGCTGTTGGACTCATTGTGCGTGGTCAGTGGGAGCAGATGTGCCAAGCACGGAAGTCACCAACCCAGCAGGACTTTCCCTGTGCTTGGGATGCASAACTAAAAAGAAACTAAGCTTGCAAGGGCATTGAAATGGAGCTGCTGGAAGCTTTGCTGCAATAATATGCTTGCTAAACTGGGCTGTAGTGCTAAACTTTCAGTCTGCACTGGGGCTTCTAGTAACATTTTCCTGTTGTCTCTCCAGGAGTATTTGAGGCCCTGGACTGTCACAGAATTACTCTGTTAGCTGCTGTCASCACTACCAACCTTGCTTCATCACCAGATTTTGAATCCTTCAAAGTATCTTTTGAGATGATGAAAATCATGTGGAAGAACAATCTGACAACACCATCTGAACATACAGGTAGGTGTTTTTCCAGGATCAATTTACTTCCAAACTTGCTGGAACTGCTTCCAGACCTAGTGTACATGTCCAGTTTTACCAGAGATAAGTGGATGCTTCCAGTATCACATATAAGGAAAACAAATGGGCACAGAACTATTTGGAAACAGACAGAACCACTTTCACATTACTGATGGATTTTTCCACCCTTTTTCATATCTCCTGTCAAAGTGTCACAAAATTTTGATTCTASATCCCTTGCCTCTCTCCTTTCTCCCTGTCATTCACACATCACCATCTCACATACACAGACCTGTACAGCTCAGCCAGTCTGCACCAATTACTGYCCAAGCCTGATCTTTCAAAAGCTAGTAGTTCCTATTGTATTTAACATTTGGATTCTGCAACATACATTTTTAACACCAAAGAAATATTATTTTTTAAAAAAYTGTKAAGTCAKTCAGGTRTTAYGCAAAATACAAAAGGACTTTGAGAAGCTAAAGCATCCTGTGAAGGAAGAAAGCTAAAATCCAAGTAAGAAAACATAGAAATAGAATGGCTTGTAGAAAAYAATCCAACAGAAGTGTTCAGCAATACAGTTCTGACACTTTCCACTTAAGCAGTAATGTGCTTTACCAGATGTTGGGAATAATTCTTCCATCCTACACCTGAGGTAGCCAAGGTATTATAATAGCATGTACCTTCCTGATGACAAAACAAAGCGTGAAGAAAAATGTGGGTAGCGGGAGAAATACAAGCTGTGTGTGGWGTTATGAGCCTGGACGAAGGTCAAGGGTTTGAGAAACACCAGGGAGTGTTTTTCTTTTGGTGGCATTCTTCCACCTACCACTTTTAAAATTGCTCCCATCATAATCAACCAGTTAATTTGTTTTCTTTGTTGTTTCTTTTCTGGGTTTGGGTGTACTTGTGACAGACTCTGTTCCCATGCAAGGGAATGAAAGCAGAAATCTCCCATGACCACCTTAATGCCAATGTCTGTTCCTCGCATTTACYTTCTCTGGGGCCTAGAGAAGAAAACCAGTGATGCAAACACACCCTCATGCTCCCTGGAGATGATAAGAAACCTCTGGACTTATGTGATAAAAGGTTTTTCTTCTACTCTGAGACTCTGTTTGCTTTCTTTGTTTAAATAAAAAAAAAAAAAAGCAAGAAAAAAAATTCAGCACTAAAGCACCCACATTTTTTGAAATATCTCCCTTTTTCATTTGGGTTTTAGGGAGGTTTGTGGAGGTCTTTATGGTCTCACCTTTCTTCCTTCTGGGCTTTTTCTGCTGCTCCATTTAAAGAGAATCTAGGTAGGTGTAAATGTGGTGTATACAAGACACTGTCAGTGAGACAGAGGATAAGCACACACTTAAAATTTTGCTGAGCCAAAAGTCAGTCCCAGGCTAGGAAACAACCCAAATGCCCTGTGGACTGTGTGTTTATGTAGGCTATCACTTTTTCAGTCAAAGCTCAATTTTAGGAAGCACTAACCCCTAGTGTATGGAGAAAAAAGGTCTCTCTTGCTACTTGCTTCAGTTGTTAATAATTATTATAATTCCAAGAAAGCTCCCAATTAGTGTGARCTAAATATTCAACCCTTCCCTTCATAGATTCCTAAATGAGAATCTCTTTTATTCTAAATAAACATAGTATTTAGTTTCATTTAAATACAGATGAGATTCAGTGCTTACTTTTAAAATTATTCCTAGAGATACTAGGAATATCATGCCTGATCTTTTTCTGGCTGTTACATTCATCTGAAAGAGGCAAGGGTTTTAAAAAGGGAAAGGTCTCTCTTTCATGAGTTCTTGTTTAATCATTTTTTTTTAAAAAGTGTTACAGGCAGAATGTGGAGAGCTTTTAAACTGATTATATAACCCACGAAAGATCCATTCCCTCCTTAGTCATCAGTAACACTATTAAGCGAGCAGCTGCAATCCACACACCCATTTTTGCTTTTATCATGAAAACAGAATGAAATTTATCAGTTATCAAACACAATGCCTTCCCTGTATGAATAAATTATCTTGCGGTTATAACTTACAAAATGTTCCCATCTCTATTCATACCAAATGCATCAAGTCATTCGGATGACAGAATGCTACAAAAATTATCTGAACTGTCAGGAAGCTGCAATGACTTATTGTATAAAAATTATTCCAATTTTTACCARCTCAAAACAGAAGCAAAAAGGGAAAAAAGAGAAGCCTTTCAAGAATATTGGTCATATATAGTTCAGAGTGAATCATCACTGACTAAATCATGTTTGTTCTTTCTAAGGAATCAATGATTTACATCTTGATGACACTTGACAGGGAAGTCATGATCCCCTCTTTGAAACAAATCTTCCCCCCAAAAAGCACTGCATGAAATTTTGAAAGCATCAATAACTTTGATACAAATGAATTTACGGTAATGAACATCTTCTTATATTTTGCACTCAAATAATGTTATCCATGGTGAAGTGATGGAAAGCCTGAATGATTAAAGTCACATATAATTATTAAGAAATTTTTGTTTGTCRCTGACAAGCTACATTACAGCTGAAAGGAGCTCCATGGATGAAGGAGACATATACAAAGCTTACTGATAGATCTGGAAACTAGAAGAGATCTTTAACCTGTATTTTATGATTCTGCAATTGACATCTGGTCAAGTGTGCTTGATAAAGATTTACATAACTGAAAAGAATGTCTAAATCTATAAAATAACAACAGCACCTTTTTTTCTGTCCATTTAAGTGATTATAAAGCCAGTTTAAGGTTTGTGTTCACACAGTAGAGCCTAAGTCTTTTCGAAAAGATTTTTTACAAAATAAAATTGCAGTTTCTTAAATCTGTAAAAAAATGTTAAAAATAAACTATTTTTTTTCCTTTCTGGAGACAGCAACTTCTTCCTCGTCAACTGCAAAAACTTCAAGCAGTTTTCACTTGAGCTGAGTCAACACAGATTGAGCTGAAGCATCTGGTCCTATGAAAGCTGCTGTGAGAGTTTGCAGAATTTTAAATCCTATTTCAGGAGCTTCGTGGTGACACTGTAATTATCACACTGCACTACTAAATAGGCTTGAGCTCCATTTTAAACACACAGAGTTTGTGCTCCAGCACAGCCCAGAAACAGTGAGCTAGGCCTGTCTGCTGGTGTGACTATTCCAGGAACGTCTCCTACAGCAGCACACTGGGAGCTCTCAGTTAAAGACAAAAGAAATCATGAAATAGGCAATTATTGAATTAGTCTTTTGGGGAAAAAAAACAAAATCTTCCTAATCCCTCAGTAACAATTAAAGCTTGGGCTGTGCCTCAGAGTGTTGAGATACTGAATTTTCCAAATTCCCAAAGTTGAAGAGGTGGATGCCCAGCATGAAGGATACTGTCACAGCACTGAAAGCCATGGCCGGGGCACCAGCCCAGTTATTGGTGTTTCCTTCTCATCATTGCCGTGCATCTTTATGTTTTATACTCTGTATAAACCTTTCAACCCTCACTCATTCTTTTACTGAAATCCATTTGAACTGTTAATCTACAGGAGTTTCTTGCAGTACAAATATTAATTTGGTTTTCTTATAGGTGTACTTTAGTTTGCTTGGCCCTGCACCTCAGCAATCAGAGCTTTTAATTTACTTTTTTCATCCCCTTTGCATTCTTTATCATCCATTTCCTTCCTGAACTCAGTGGTCACAAGCTTTTAAATAACTTTTCTCCCTTCAAGACATCCCTCATTCTGCTATTCCAGTTGTTTTAAAAAATCTTCTCATCTTTGATCTTCAGTCATATTCTTAACAGTGGAGAAAACCCCCTCACTGTCAGTAGAACAGCATTAATTGACACAGAGCACAGAATCTTCCACATTGTTCCCAGGAAAAAGAAAAAAAAAAAGGTTTACTGATTTGCCCCACATGCAACAAGGTCCCACATAACTCATCTTTCAGGTTCCACATAAGGAATTTGGTAATGAAATGGGAGTTCACAGAGAAAGTACAGGACCTTTGCAGACCTTTGCGTGGCACCAGCTGACTGAAAAGTTTCAACCTTGTTGCATGCTCTCTACACAAACTACATACTTTGCATTTTACTTATAAATGTTAAAATAAAAATACCAGCAAAATGTGWTAAAGTTGGAACAAATTCACTCCAATGCCTTTGACCCTGTGATCCATGACACATATCATCAGTAATCAAATTATAAGATGTACTCATTCCACCCATGATTTCCTAAGCAACATCTTGAAGCACACATAATCATCTTTTTAATGTGAATCTACAATATGACCCTTATTCCCTTAATGTTGGCCCTAGGAATTTTCTAGGGACAGCAGAAACAGAACAGAGAGTTGATAGCAATAGAAACAATATTTGACCTTTCTGCTATTATTAATAAAAAACAGCATGCCATTATAGCATAGCACACTGAAAGAAAAGATCTTTCTGTGTCGTGCATTGTCTTTTCCAAAGCTGAGT
>NW_026623576.1:729037-732689 GCF_030028575.1 Malurus melanocephalus | reverse complement strand
AGAAGGTGACTTGCATCTTGTAAGCATTAATACTTGCATGCATAATTCCATCTTGTACCTATATAATTCCATTTAGTATCAGTATAATTCCCCGTTACTTTATTCCAGRACATGTTTAAAAATATGTTTGGCCGTGCTGCTGCCGCACCAATTATTTTTAAACTCTTTAATTTGTCAAGCACACCTCATTTTTCCTTACACTCTAACATTTTTCTGAAGTGATGTTCTCCTGAGTAATCATGGAATTACCTCAAGGAGTGTTTCTCCTGCATCAACCTTAACCCTGTTTCCTTTGATCAGACATTATCCAAACTAAAAATAAGACAGCTAAAAATCCTTTCAGATCATCACAGACGGCATACAAAATTGGGCCTTWCAAAAGGACAGACAAAACTATAGTGGGTCTGGTCTGCCGGTGTCTCAGCAGACATGAAGGAATATAATGAGGTATCACCTGGACCTCTGCTAGTCTAGTGTACAGTTGATCCATGAAAAAACAGGAACACACTGCCCTGATAGCAGAAAAGCAAGGTGGGAAATTCCCTTGATTTCCTGCCATTCACTGAGGTTGAAGATGTAGTGCCTTAGACAAAGAGGCTCCGTAATGCCCATATGTGTAGAAGAAGAGCTTTTCCATTAAACATCTGCATTTGTCTGCTATTTTACAAAAGGAATTCAAATGTGGCCCAGAGAGGTTATTGGCATCCTGGGAAATACTCAACATTGGCCCTGAGCAACCTTACTGACAGCCTCCCACATGTGGGAGCAACCTGCCCCATTTTTCAGGAATGGAACCAGAGGAATTCCAGAGGCCCCATCCAACATAAATTAGGCCATGATTCTGTAATTCATATCTTAAGTGCTTCCTTTTGGATGTATCAAAAGGCAAATCTGCCTGAGACTTCATCCCTAAAAGGAAGCGAGTATCAATGTGCACATGGGGCTTACGGAAAGCACGGCCTTGGATCAAAGACACGAAGTCTATAAACTCTCCAAGACTACCAGGAGAAGGAAATATTCAAATGCAAGGGGTTTTTGTTCCTTGAACCTATCCCTTGCTTCACAGAAAAAATAAGAAATCTGTAAATTTGTTGTAACATAATGACATATGCTCTTGAGTAAACACTCTGTTTTCAGATTTTGACAATCACAGTCTTTTTTAAATTTCAAAAATAACATCCAATTGCTTATATGAGTTTCTTTTGTATTTCCCATTGGAAGTATCTAAATATCTGACCATCTTTTATGTTACATCAACTCAACAGAGCTTGAACTCACAAAAGTTTTTGTTAAACTGGGATGTGTTTTGATTATGGAGACAGAAAAGATGAGAATCCCTAATGGCTGAAAAGGAAGATTACTTGAAAGAAGAATAGATCTGATGTTCATTTGTAAAGGAGAACTGTGTTTTTAAAATGTAAGAATTGTAAGAATGAATAAAGCTAACTCAGAATTATGAATTTCATATTTGAAGGAAAATCTAACATACAATGCCAAGATTCAAATTCAAAGTCATGAAGACATAATATAAACTATCTAGATTTCAGTGAGACCAGGCCTCTCTAAACATTCAGTGGTTACAGCTAGAAAGTATTGGCAAAAGCCATTGCAACTTGAGCCTGCACACAAAATACAAAATGCAAAAAATAGTAGAAGTTGTCATTAATCACTTTTCATGCAAGTGGCAAGGCCACCTATACACAGGAGACACCTATGGCAAACACTATTACTATGAAGCTTTAAAAAGTCAAGTGAGGAGGCTTTTAGTCAAGCAAATACCACCCCCTAAATCTGCCTATAACAAGGACTAATTTTCTCCTCTATGTTTCTCATCAGAGTGTACATTAGTGGGAAGAAATTACAGTACTGTGCAGATGGTTCCTCCCTGCCAAAATGAAGGCATTTAGGGGAGAAGAAAATAGAAGTTGCCTACTAAGGCATTTGTTTCCTTCTAGCAGTTGGGTAAAAGTAGGAAAAATACTTATGTAACAGATAATCCACCAAGGAAAGTACAAAGTACAGGTATATCCTCCATCTGATACCCTAATGCATTAAAACATCTAAAAACAAGATTCACGTGTGCACACATCTTTGCTAACACAAATTTAATGCTATGTTTTTAATTAGAGGTGATAACACAGTCAAAATCTATTTTAATGATTGAGACAAAAAGTTTCCTGGATATGAGTGTTGCAGTCTAAAGTGATGAAGAGGTTCATCTACCAGCTGACAAACATGAAAGGAACCTAGATGGGCTTATTTCCCTAGAAATGTCTACAAACAAATGGTTTCCTGACAAGCCCTTTGTCAACTTTCTAATAYAGCAAATCACAAAGATCCCTTATTAAATAAAGATATGATCTAGGAGTGAGGCCCCAAGAAATGTGATCATCTGACAAAGAGCTTATAGGAAAATGTCACTTTAAAACCCTGTAGCATGTAAGATACACTAAACAAGATGAAAGGCAGCAGATGTGCTTAATTTTAATGTGCTTAATCTTTCAGGCCAAAAAGCCTACTTCAACTTCTAGGCTGGGTTTTCTGTTATGCGTGTGGGCAGACATATCAGCCTCATCATTTCTGGGGTAAAAGAGGAAAAAACATAAAGAAAAATCAAATAACTTAGAATGTTCTTTTTTTAAATCTCTCATAGCTTCTAATTCAAAACTCTAATTGAAGCAAAGACTTGAATTTAAATAAAGCAAATTGTGTGTCTTCTTGGAAATCAGGATTTCCAAAGCAGAATGTAGGGTAAATTCTTGGTTTAGTGATGTCCAAAAGGATTGGGGGAATTATAGAAAGGTAGGACAGGTTATACAAGAGGGAAATTCCTCTGTTACTAGTATCAGTTCCTTACTTTCAATGACTAAAATTATGGCAATACATCAATTTTTATGRCAGCATACTGGCCTAGCAAAAAAACCCCACAAACCCTAGGAGAGGTTATTCACAGCATTAGCTATAAAAACAGCATGCAGACACTTTGCCTAGTATGGACAAAAAAAAAAAGCAATCCCTTTTCTGTGCCTTAAGCTGTGTCTGGTGACTCAATGAGAATTCCAATTAAGAAAGGCTACYAAATTAGATAATTTGGTTTTAACTTATGCATGTTTCCAGAAAGGTAGTCTGTCTAGATTTGAAGACATGAGGCAGAAAACACAGTTCTGAATAATTTGTTCCATCTATTAAGAATTTTGATCATTAACAAAATTATGCCCAACTTCTATTTTGGATTTTGTCCAGTCTCAGCTATCAGACATCAGTTTCTCCTAAGCCTTAGAATCATAGAATAGATTCATAGAATGGTTTGTGTTGGTAAGGACCACAAGGGTCATCTAGTTCCAATGTCCCTGAATGGACAGGGACACCCACTAGACCAGTTTGCTCAGCCTGGGCTTAAACACTTCCAGGGATAGGGCATCCAAAAGTGCTCTGAGTAACCTATTCCAGTGCCTCACCACCCTCACAGGAAAGAATTTCTTCCTAATATCTAACCTAAACCTACTGCCTTTCAGTTTAAAGACATTCCCCTGGTCCTATCACTACATACCCTCGTAAAAAGTTCCTCTCCAGCTTTCTTGTAGGCTCCCTTCAGGTACTGGAAGGTCACAGTTAGGTCACCCCAAAACCTTCACCAGGTTGAACAATCCCA
>NW_026623576.1:727232-728847 GCF_030028575.1 Malurus melanocephalus | reverse complement strand
GAGCCCACACCACTGGGTCATGTCCAACCTCTCTTCCACAACACCCCTGAGTCCTTCTGGACTGGGCTGCTCTCGACCTCTCCACCCCCCAGATTATAAAAAMAAAGCAAACAACTTCTCAGGTCCCAAAACCCTCAAAACCAGAATGAGATGTAGAACCAAATCAACTTTAATAAAATATTTTTACCTACACAGCTTTCTTTCAGTCTTTCAATCTAATTTATAAYCTCTCCAATTGCAGTGTTTTTCTGATATGTATTAAAAATTAACACTAGGGTGACAGATAACCTTTTAATCAAATTACAAGTTCTGCTGATTTAAAACTGCTTTTCCTTAGCAGACATTGTTTACCATTCTAATTGTTTATGAACCAGAATTCAAAGGTCTAAATTATTTTCATGCAATAAGAATACATCGTCCTAWTTTTTTTTTCTGAATCCAGGAAGGGAATATTCTTTGAATGACCTATTTTTYCTGAATCATGAAAGGTGTCATGACTGGCACTTTTGCCAACATTTCTCTTATTCTTAATCCATTGAACAGAAAATAAATGTCCCCCCACTTAGACACACACAACCCTGTGGGGCCAGATATCCACKGCAGGGTACAAAGGGAGCAGGTGGAAGGGCTCACCAAGCTACTTTCCATCATTTACCAGAAGTCCTAGCTCACTTGCAATACTCACCTTTCAGAAGCCAGTGACCAAGAGAAGGAAGTAAATTTCATAAAGTTTGGGGATATAGAAGCAAAAGCTCTAAATGTCAAGTGATTATAAAATATTTCAGCTACACACGCAAAATATGTGACATATGCTTAATCTCTAAAATTAAGACTTCTCAAAGAACTTTCTTTCACAGTATGCAGGGCTCGGAGCTGTTCTCAGGTTTCTCCTCAAAAAGATGCTGAAATCAGTTTAAGAAATAACTACAGCCAAGCCAATAAGAAACAGTGACACAAAACCATTAAGTTCAACTTCCTTCATGGAGTAATCATAGCATAAAATGACATTATTGCACCAATCTTCTGAGAGGAATATTTTTTTTTTTTTTTTGAAAGCAAACAAATTAATCAAAAAGACTCAGAAGTAGAGAGTCAATACACTAAATATTTTAAGCACAGTAGGAAGAAAACTCATTATTTTTAAATAGTTTAGGTGGTAAAATTCCAATATTTRTATCTTTAAATAGTACAGAAGGAGGAAGAAAAGAGAAATAATGGGAAAGAAGTGAGCAGTTCCATGCTTCAGAGAACAGGTACTTATTTTAGGCAACAGAAATAAGTAGTCAATAGGAAGAAATTATCACAGATAAAACATTTCAGGAGAGAAGACCTTGGACATCCTGCTGAAGAGTTCAATGAAGACTCCTGCTCACCCTGCAAATCAATGAAACAAAAAATGCTGGGATACAATCTGAACAAAAAGTAACTTTGGTTTTGATTACAACACCTATGCATTAACCAGTACAACCTTAATTGGAACATCAAGCTTTGTTCTCTGAAAGGCAAGAAGAGCAACAGAGAGTGCAGGTAACTCCCTCCATCCCAAACCTGTAGAAAGACCAAAAGATATGGTGGTTCAAGTGGGAGATATTTCAATGAGGTAGGCAAAACAAAA
>NW_026623576.1:724451-727173 GCF_030028575.1 Malurus melanocephalus | reverse complement strand
AAAAAAAAAAAAAAAAAAAGGTAAGAAATTTTAAAAAGGAGAGAACGAAAGAGAAAGTAAACTTTATATCTGCTTTCATATTCATAGAGACAAAGAGTGAATAACTACACTGAATAGCTACAAAATTAAAAGAAAATTTTGAATGAAATGTTGCATAAATCCACAGTTTGCTCTTCTGTTGTAGAGGCTAGAATTTATATTCTGCAAAGAAAAAGCACTTATTTAGATAATACTTTAATTGTACACATAAAGGTTTATAAAGAGTTTTAAAAAAGTTTAGGGAGCAACCTCTCCTAGATTAAGGGGCAAAGTCATAAACACTTGTTTGATAATTAAAAAATGGAAGATACAGTTGAGCCTCCTGGCCCAACTGGGTCTTAGCAGTGAATGACAGAGAGTGCATGGCCTTGAGAGGGAAGATAATGAATGCTATGGAGAGATGAAGAGTCCAATACAGTCCAAGTAAGTGCTTAGAAAAATAACTTTGTGTCAGGCAATTGTGTGCATGTACTCTGCAAGGCCTACCTCTTCTTTTTCCCCACATTTCCCTGAGGGAGCTACAAATAGAGGTGAATGAGAAGGAGAAAGTCCCAAGAGAAAAAAATAGCAAACATGATAATCAAGATCATGTTGTGCCCAAATATTTGCAATATACAATCAGGAAACATAACTTTGTGTTATATGCTCTCTATATACATTCCATATACAATTCACTAAACTAGAAAATACCTAACATTTCAAGTAAACACTGGAATTTGATAGCTACATTATATATATGTGACAAAAGAGTCTTCTGCTGTCATCCTCAGTTCTAGSATTTAAGTTTTGGTGCAGGTGTAACATTGAACATTGCACAATATTCCTTAGAGGCCCCTCTGCATTAGATATCTTAGCTTCTCATGAAAACCTGTTTCCCAGGGGCTAAGACTCCAGGGATAAATTTAATTACTGTTCAGAGGTAACAGCCCATGGTGTCACAAASAGTGCTCATAACACTTTTTTTAGGAAACAGGTAAGTGGGAGATTGTGTCACTGTAAAATCCCTCTCAGCCTCCAATAGTGGAGGCTGTGTGGCAGCCTGTCACTGTGCTGCACATGAACCAAAATGGTTCAGTAAGTTGGTATTCTGTCTTCTGCCTCAATTCATTAATGAGAATCTGTTGAGAAATAATCACTTCAGATAATGAGGTCTCATGAAATGGCCTACTTGATCACTACAGAACATTTTCTCTACACATTTTCTGATGGACTGAATGAACAGAACGTTTTAGTCTCAATGAACTTCTGTCTTTTTCTTTCAAAGCTGCTGGGTTTTTTTTCTCTTTCTTTCTTATTTGGTTTGTTTTTTCATGCATGGAAACAGTCTGACTTTGAGAATGAGGCAGGTAAATATTGATTGGTCCTCATGTTGAGTCACACAGTCACTGCAGATAGACTAGAACAAAATTGTCATAATAAAATACATTTCTTGATCAACTTATTGATCAGCATTTGCTGCCCCCTATAACCAGGTGAAAYTCACCCAGTCTAACATAGGAACATAATATACATCTGGATGTGAGAAAATCAGCCTAATCACTCCTTATCCAATGGAAATAAACCAGCATTTGCAAAGAGCAACCCAGCTCAACCCAAACAATGTGTCTAAAAATGGTCAAATGAAACACTTTCTGAAATTCCCCATTTCCCACCATCAGCTATGAAACTATATTAGGACTACCAGATCAGATTTAGAGGTTTAATTCTATCATGTCTAGACCAAGAAAAGAGGCAAAACCTCCTTCTCGTTTCTRTATGTCTACCCAGAATACTCTAACATACGCTTAAGCTTCTTCTTTCCCTTCAGCTTTTTAAAGCTTGTTATTCTGGGTGCATGMTAATTGTCACAAAACTGGTCCAAACTCAACAAGGGAGTGGGAAAAGGAACACACTGAACATCCATCTGCTTACCCCTTGCAGATYTTTGTAGGATGTCCTGACACTGAATAAAAATTTTGGCTCGAAAGCCTTTGAAATTTCCAAAACCAAATACCAAGATTGGATCCTACTTTCTTATGCCCACACCCTGATGCATATTTTTCCAAAGAAAATATATGCTGCATTTATTTATCCTTTTCTTGTCATCTGATGATATACCAAAAGGTCTGATTTCAGTCTCTTTCAAGTCAGCTTCTATTTTTTAAGCCATCTACGACTTTCTGAAAGAYACTTCATTTGTGTCACCTCACCTAGAACTCGAGCAGTGAATGTCCTCAGATGAGTCAGCTCATGGAGCCCAGAACCTCTTGAACTGATGCCTGAGCTCCAATAATTTTTCATAGTGCAGAGCAAGAAATTCCAGCTCTGAAGAGAGGATCTGCCTCAGAACAACCTGTGTGACTGCTGCACCAGCCCATCTCCCATGGAAGCCCAACACCAGAGTTCAGTTGGCAAAATTAGACTGGACATTAAAAATATTTATTTGCCAACAGGGTGGTCAAACATTGGACCAGCTTCCCATAGGAGTGGTTGATTCCCAACGTCTTTCAGTGCATAAGAGACATTTGGACAATGCCCTTARCAACACCCTAACTTTTGCYCATCTCWGAATTCATCAGGTAGTTGYACTAAATGATTGTTGTAAGTCCCTTCCAACAGAAATATTCTATTCTATTCTATTCTATTCTATTCTATTCTATTCTATTCTATTCTATTCTATTCTATTCTATTCTATTCTATTCTA
>NW_026623576.1:676896-724058 GCF_030028575.1 Malurus melanocephalus | reverse complement strand
AAAAAAAAAAAAAAAAAAAAAAAAAAAAAAAAAAAAGGAGGGAATAAGGTCTGGATAAGTCTTATTAGCCATCCACAGCCCTTCAGATGGCTACTGGGAGCCAATAGAGTTTTTGGCAGACACTGGACAGGTATGCAAATTCTTCTGCTTTCCATCACACAGCTCTGTGAAGCCAAGACAGAAAAAGGGTTGATTTTTTCACAGTCTCTCTACTGGCTTAAACATCAGCCATCACCAGGCAGTCAGTGGAAAGCTGCTGGTAAGATGATGGGGAGTGACAAACTCAGGTTGCAAATKTACCGTGTTCAATCACATCAATGGCCCAAACTCCTGTTCTCACTTCCCAAATATTACTCTAGTGACCTTTGCTTCTAACCAGCTGTTTTGACAACTGTTTTACCCTCTCATCCCTGCTCAAAAGCAAAACTTAGATAATGCCATTAAAAACCCTTTTCTTATTTTGGTTTCACCTCCAATGTCTTTGCCAAATGAACAATTGATGGCTGCTTCTTTTGTCCACAGGTGGGCACCAGAAAAATCGATTTCTAGAAAAATATCTAAGTAGCTATTCAACTACTTATTTATATTACTACATTTATTTTTAAATTGATTTCAGTTTTGAGTATTAACAGACTTTCCTGCACCACTACTGAAGTCCAAAATAATTAATAAATACGCTGCATGTTTGTTTTTTTGAGAAAAACTTCCTTGCTTTACTAGTCACAGAAACTGCAGGTAAAGCAGCATTAGTCTAACCAGGGGCGGCAGCCGTGGTTTGGCGCTGTTTGCTTTTAGCAGCACTCGGTATCTGCAGGTAATGATAGTGCTGACAACCAACAATCTTCTCCTAATGAAGGAAAGGTTTYGTTCCACCTGGAGTGAAACCAGTGGGAGTTAATTCCTGGAGAGAAAGGATTATAGGTGTCAGACAGCTTTAAAAAAATTTCTGGGATATCCATGCCAGACTCGCATGTCCTGTTTCATTTATTTGTCTTCTTAGGAACTGAAATTTTGGTACAGAATTTCTATATGAAATTCAGTAACTGCGTGGGAACTTTTCTTCACATAAATTATATTTGATTTTAAAAAATTTTAAAGTCTTCCTCCTCTTCCATTTCTGATAAGTGCTTTGGAAAGTCATCAAGAATGTCACAAATGGTTTGTTTTATTATGATTTGATTTRGACTTCATTGCAGACCAGTCTGAGGGGAAATTAATTTGTTTCTTATGGAATGAACTTCTAATTTCTTCCAGTAACTTTATGAAGTWTCTTCTAGGACTGAAACTATTCATYATATGCAACATCACRTAAATTTCYATACCTCATTACAAAYGGTTGAAAATGTGMATAACTGAAATTTTAATTTATTTTATTGCTTACACCTCTGAAAAACACAAAATAATGGTGAAGCAAGATGATAGTCACTATATCTATCATTTCCCAATTACTAAAACTTGAATAGTTGGGTCCCATTTCTATTCCCACTTAAAYTAACAGAAGGAAAACCATAGACTAAACATTTATGAGAAATCAGAGATTTTATAGTCAAATAAAATAAAAGCAATTTCTACTGGATCTTTGTATGAACTTTAGTTTCCCTTACAGAAYGAGAGAACCTGAGATGGGGAAAAAMYTWAWTWWWWWWWRRWKGTCTGAAAAACAATTTGGAACTTCACTTCAAAGAGTGCAGAAGTTATAAAACATTTAGATGAAACAAAGACATTACAATGCATTCATTCATTTCTTGACTGTAGGTTTGTTTACATGGCCAGATTGAAGGCATTTCGGAGGAGAAAACCCAAACCCCAACTCTCTCTCTCTACTACACCAAATAATTCAAAATGCTTCATGAAATTCTGTACTTGCAGATAAGGCACTGATTCAGGGCCAAGAAAGGTGACCTTTTCCCTGCAAAATTTTCTTCTATTGACAGCTGCCTTTTCCACCATTCATTCAGGTCCCATTCTCTAAGTTATAGCTCCCATTTATCGAAGTTATCCTATTTCCAAAARCACATGGACACAATTACTGCATTTTAACATGAAGCATCCCCCTTTGAGACCAAAAAAGCACACAATACACAATGCAAGAAGTCCACTAAAACACTTATTTCGAGAGCCCCTTCCTAGTAGACTCATGTCTGACAAGATAAAAGACAARATAAAATCTACCAAAGATTCAAGGACAGAACCATAGCTAACAGAAAAAAAAAACGGGAGATCTCTTCATCTCTTAAACTACTTTTATGTGAGTTTAAATACCTGTGCACTATTCACAGTCACTTCTGTCACTAGAATCCATATTCAAATGTGGCTTCTTTAAATTTGAGAACAACAAGCAGCTGGAAAGCATAAGCTCTGGAAAGAGTACTAATGAAAACCCAAACTTAAAATACCTCTTCATATCTGACACTATAATTTGATCTTATAAATATTTTAAATCTTAAAATCTTAAGATCTTAAAAATATCTGGCCTGAACATTGATAGACACAAGAAACAGATTTCATATTCTCTTGAAACCTAAAGAGTAGTTAAACTTAGTTAATCATTACAAAGAAATTAATTGAATTTGCAATGCTAATCAGAAGAACATTATATTAAATATTGTATGCAGTGTTTGTTTCTCTCTCTCTCTCTCTCTCTCTCTCTCTCTCTTTGTTGAGCAGCAAGGGATTTTGCTGTTAGTGCTTCCAACTGACCAGATTTTAGCCTTTCTAAAGCATTGCTTCTAACTAATCTAGATTGATAACAATAAACAGTGGCCAGCACTGGGGCTCAACCCCATTGTCAGGCATTTTGGTGAGTTTTTAACCTCAACAGGCATTGACATGCATGGGGATTCTTCTGATGGTGACTTCAGCAGCACAAGGACACTGCAGTGCATCCCATGATCATGTGCAATCATGAGCCATCAAAACTAGCTCCATCTGGGGAGAGATTTCAGTCTCTGTTCCTGCAGGGCAACTGAGGGACCCCCTCTAAAGCGCCAGGAAGGTCCTGCTGTTCTGAAACCCACAGCCACCCTTTGATCTCACAGACTTTGAGCAGAGTGGACAGCAGCTAATAGTTAAAATTTCATAGTAGTACTACTGTCAGTTTGGGATTTTTCCATGCCTTCTTTGTTCAGCATTATAACCTAAAAATTCATCTTCAGTATTTCATATCTTGGGGATTTAAGTTCTACTAATCAGTAAAATTCTATAAACATGAGTAGCTTGATATCAAATGCTCAGAAATAATTCCTTTCTAAATTGTTTCTCAAGTGACTTACATTTGGGACTCTCTGTAAATCTCATGAAATCATGCCATCTCACAGTATTCAAACCCATTATTGTCACTTTCCAGAAGCCAAYGAATCTTGGTAATTTTCCTAATGAATTTTTAACATCTAGATATCACAGCAAGAAACACTTTTAAAAACCATGTTATCAACAGCTAAGATATGTATTTCTTTTATATTAACACAGTCAGTGGGCAGTTTTCAAGGCAGATTTGCAAGAAATTGTGAGGATTTCAAATAAGATATGATTGTCTATCAATGAAACCGCTGAAAAGAAAATGGAAGGAAAAGAAAAACCAAATGGAAGGAAGAGGGTAATACATTTTACAGTTCTCTCTATCAAGACATTCTTTGGGTCACCAAAGCAAAATATGATGGCAATATATTACTTTTGCTTAATCATCTCTTGCCATCAACCTGCACAAACATCTGCCATAAGCCTGATCTGAGAACACACAGCAGAATACATTGTCTGAAAGCTGAATGTCTTTGCAGTTCTCTTTCTATGGTGGAATACAGATGCTGTGTTCCTACTATTATTAACTCTACCACAAACACACTTTAATTTGGTCTTAATTTATGAKATGTTCTATTATTATTTCCYCTGAAAGGAAAAAAWWTTAAAARGSMAAARAAAAAGTTTGATTTTATACATGAAGAAACTATTTTAGAAACCAGACAACCCTACTAAGTGTACAATCACCAGGGAAAAACAAACAGCAATAAYAGAAAAGGTCATCTCAGCTCTTTTCCCTTCCTTCATGCAGGGAACTATTCTTAAAAAACTTTGTATATGTCACTGCAATAGTATCTGGGAAGATKATCAATATTATTTTGACATTAGTAGTTTTGGAACATAAAGTCCTAGTTTAAAGGAAGTAATGAATGAAAAGGTCTCAAGAACAGATACTGAGTGCAAGTCCCAACAGAAACAAAAATATTATCACAGATGAAAACAGCTCTTATTAAACAAATGCTTTACAGTATTATGAAAAAAACTACTAGGAATGCTTTRCCATAGATTTTTCTTTCCCTGGGTAGCCACATTAAGTCCTGCTACTTCTTATCACTCCACAATCTCTAAAAACACTGGTTTCCAATGTCTCTTTGAAGCTCTCTAGAAAGCCTCAAATGGGATGTGTGGGTAAAGAAGTGTGCCCTGCAAAGAGCCCTGTGGCAGGCACCCCAAGCCCYGAGTGGGCAGCATTTGGATCCCCAYGGGTGGTTCCCCAACACAGCCCTCCCTTCCAGATGCCATTCCCTGCTACCAGACCATGCTGCTCACTCAACTGTAGTTCAGATGTGCAGGTCAGAAGAGCTGGCCCCAGCTGCCAAAGGGAGGTTCCCCCAAATTCCTGCTTTGTGGAGCACAGTGTAAGGGGTGGTAAGGAACTGAACAGTCCCTGCGTTACTGCACAARRGGCATGTGCATGWGCTTMCCTGTGTGTTTCTCTGTGTCAGGAYGCAGCTTCACAAACACTTGTTCTCAGAGGCAAAGCCRTTTTAAGAGACTCCTACTTTGGCTKCAGGTCCCTGTACATYTGCCACAGCTGTATCAGCYGTGCACTTTTTCTGAAAAATTATCTTTAACCCAGATTATTTCCCAGTATTGGCATGAGGAATGGATCCACAGACCACTTGAACCTGAACAATCACAAGCTGTGGAGGGAAGGTGGGAAATGGAAGCYAAGCCCAGAGACCTCCTCAGCTGCCTTCACATGTGCAAATAGATTCAGAAACTGCACATGTATGCCCTCTTCAAACTCTTCTGAGTGATTTTTTACTCACACTGTAAGACAAGAATTATAAAGAAATGAGGTCAAACCTACCAGTGACGCAMTGCTCATTGTTTCAGCTTCTCACCTTCCAGTAACAGCTACTGTGTAAAAATGAGTGTAACCATCTCTATACAATAAAATAAAAAGGTTAGAACAAGCAGAGAACAAAAGAGTGAAGAGAAGGTGATGAACAGAAAGAAAGATGCAACCTTTGGAAAAAGAAAATAAATCAAAGCCAAGCCTAGGGTCCCACAATTCAAGAAGGATGTGAATGCCACAGAATGCTTCCAGAGGAGGGCAACAAAGGTGGAGAAACAAGATTGAAAGGCTAAAGCCCTCATAGGCTGGCCTATTGGGGGAAAAGGAGGCTGAAGGAAGTCCTCATTGCTCCCTACAGCTTCTTGAGGAGGGGAAATGGAGAAGGAGGTGCTGATCTTTATCCCTGGTACTCAGTGATAGGACATGTGGGAATGGTTCAGAGSTGTGCATGKGGAAGCTTAGACTGGACACTAGGAAGCCCTTTTGCACTGAGAGGGTGCTCAAACACTTGAATTTGCTTCCTAGAGAGGTGGTTGATGCCCCAAGATTGCCAGCATTTAAAAGACATTTGAACAATGCACTCAACAGCCTGTTTTAGCTTTCGGTCAGCCCTGATTTGGTCAGGCACCAGGWGCAGATGGTGGTTGTAGGTCCCTTCCAACTGAAATAGTCTATTCCATTGTATCCTTTTGACCCTCTCTATTATATTCTATTTCATAAATTACAGAGGAGAAAGCATGTAATGTATAGTTTGCTTTTCCTACATTCATATGCCATATGGAGACTCTAGTAAAAGTACGGCTGTGTGATTAAGCAATCCCAGCTGCTAAAATGATAAAACAAGTAAAACATCCAAGGATTTTTCCTTTTTTTTCCCTCATAGAAAGGGTGGAAAAACCAACAAAATTTGACGTATTTGTTCCATTTAACTGACATTCCATTTTGGTCATTTATACGAAAAACAAAAGGCTGGCAGGCTTTAAGGGGAAGTTGAAAAGTTCCTACCTGGCATCTTGCAGGGCAGGTCAAGCTCTTATGCATACAACTCCTTACATATGGGTCAGGATCCTTTTCTTTTTCTGTTTATTCAATTTTTTTTAAATAAATTCGAATAAACATTAGAAAATACTACAATTGCAAGCTCCTCGTGTTTCCTTTACTTCTTCACAATGCTTGTACAGGACGACTTTCTAATTTTTAGTCTCTTGAAGMAGAAATGACAAAAGACTTTGAAGCTACAGACTATTTCTGACAGAAATTAAACATATCATGTCCTTCTCTTAGGTACACTGGGGTAAGCACTGATGTGTTTTTTAGGCTGATTTCCTCAGCAGCAGCAAGCCAAGGCCAACAGTGTGCAATCACGTTAAGCAGACGCACTTTTTGTGTTGAGTTACCTTGCCTTTACTTCTGGCATACGCTGTCAGCTTTCGYTACTCTGCCTGACTCAATATTTCTAAAGCAATGTTCCCACACCTGCCTACATAGACTTGGCACAGCCCTTTGACCTGCTTCAGCACTACAAACTTACATAGCTAGCACTCGCTGAGAAGGAGCTTAAGAARGCTATGGAAAAATATTTTTTTTAAGTCTAATTAGAGGTTCCTAACCAGCCTGGGCCAAAAGATTGCTGTCAAACCTTGACACTTCTGAACCACTAAGTAYTGTGCCACCAAGCAGTGTGCCTGCCACCAGAGGAGGGACACGCTGAGTGAAGTTGGCGGAAGAGAAGTGGTGATGATTCCCAAATGAGAAGTGAAAGTATTCATCAAATGAGTTCTGGAACAAAATKAAGTAATCCACAGAAGACCATTACCTAAAATATTAATAGCAGGACTGGGCAAATAAACCAAAGTTATGTAGTACAAGCATTGCAGGAAAGAAAGACATGAGATGTCTTCCCTTAGTTTGCCTAAAGATGCAACTYTGGATGAAGAGGGTGTCCCTTGTGCCCACAGCTAGGGGCTGAGGATGAGTCATTGCCAGRAGAACACTGCTCCAGGACAAAGCCCATCTTTTATTATCTAATCACAAAAGYTGAGCTGTTTTAGTACAACTAGGATATGTTGCTGCAATTAGGATGTCACCCTGATTCCAAGTAGATTCAGTCTAAGCTTGAAACTATTTTTCACAGCCTGTGGTTCCCAAAATGATGCTATTTGCTAGCCTGTGAGATGTGTGAAGGCAAAAAGTTATTCTACCATTTTGTACCTGTGACTGTTTCATTTGACTTTTCTTTCCTTGATATCTCTTTCTGTTCTGTTCAAGGTGAAATGCAAAAAAACATCAACTTTCACAACATGCTATGAAAAGTCTCTAAAAGCCATTGCTAGAGCATCTTAAACATCTTATTCTGTGTCTTTCTTACCTCTATGTCTTACTCCATGTTTTTTCATTTTAGCCAGCAGCATGAGAGAGTTTGAGGCTCTCGGGTACTACTTAAGGCCTAAAGTGTCCGCTGTGCTWTTTCAGAGCCAGTGGAGGTGTCAGCAATGACAAATCTGTTTGCTTCCACAAGACAGCTTTGTACCCCTTTCTGCAGCCTCAAGGACTTCCTGAGATCTGCTAGCAACAATTCAAAGATCCCTTGATCCAAGCAAACTAGCACRTATCAGCCAGCACCTAGAAAATCAATGAGTAAACTTCCTCCTTTTTGCCTTGAACCCAGCTCAGCATCATGTGTTACYTAAATCCCTCAACCTCTCTCTTTAACTTCTTTGTCCCCAGATAGCACCACTTGCATTGCCAATCTGCATTCAGCTGCTGCGACTTCCCACTTTAAAACTGTGTCAAGACACTGATGATGTTTTGACAGTGCAGGTTGTAATGTAGAACATTTGACACGGCTTAGAAAGAGGTACAAAAAATCTATTTCAAGTACAGAAGCAACCAGTTTTCAAAAGTTGAAAAAATATATATATAAAGCCAGGACATTGCAATAAAAAAAAACTACCATAGACAAAGACATGCTTGCTGATACATTATTTTAAGATGGTATCATCTTGACAAGGCAGTTCTGAACTACATGTTATTATGCACYAAATTTCAAAGTTTTAAAATATGATTGCTCAGAGTCACCTTCCTAAATCAAATGCAAGTGCCATATTTCCAAAAGTGCTGAACACCAACAAGCCCTGCTGCAATGGTTTCTACTTTCATAGYGTGCTGAATTTACTGTGATGAATTCTTCGGTGAAACCTATCTGTTTATTCAGATAGCTAAATGAGGGCTGAGCTAGCACACCAAATTTCAGACATGAAAATCTTCTATCGAAACATGAAATGTCCCTGCAGTGAAAATTCTGACACACTCTTAACAGTAGTTAAAAATCCTAGAATAGATTAGTTGTTCTTGGAAGAAGAGTTAATTTCGTTAAACCCACTATGACTGCTATTAGACGGAGGAGGATGTGCCTTGGCAAGCAGGAGGKGTTTTTAAATGCATGTGTACAGGATCTGGTCAAATGAGTAGAAAACAGACATTTGAGCCACTAGATGCAGCTCATGGTCAGAGGGTGCCCTTAGAGCAGTAAAATCATAAAGCTTTGTGCGTCCAAGAGAGAAGTTGCGGTTTCTGACATTCATTCAAGCCACCCACATCTCCAACACATGATCACCAACAAATGTTTTGGAAGCAGAGGGACAGGGAAGCAGAATTGAGCACGGTGAGAGGCAAAGACATGCATCGATAGATTCACAATCAGCCAGGGCCTATCAAAAGTCTCGGTTTTGGGGTTTTTTCTTTTACGGAATAGATACATGACACAAAATCTGTTTACTTTACAAAACAAACCATGGCATAGAATAGGGCATATTTTGAAATATAAGCAATGTGCACATGTTGTTCACTGGCTCCATAGGTTTAACTCMTTGCTTTCCATGCTCAGCCCTCGATTTTTCTCCTGCTGTTAATGGTGGCTCCCTGGACACTCTCCTCACTAGGTTGCAGTTTGTTTTTATTCCAGTATGAAACATTGGATTGCAGTAAGTAAAATGTTAGGAATAGATTCTTCTCCAGGTGGCATTCAAAATAAGAAGGTACCATGCCACCTGTKCTTTCACAAAATGTTGTGTCACATTGTCATGAGGTAACCATCATGTTGCTGTGACTCAGTGGAGYTCTTTGTTGCAACTCACTTTCAGAGCCAAAGGCATAGACATAAACAAGAAGAGGGAAAGAATGTGATGATTATTTTTCTTCTGACTAGCCACGGTGGATCGAAAATAAAACAGTGAAGCTGTGGCAGCTACAATTATTTGCTATGAAAAAGCAAACATTTCAAGGCTGTAAGAGAATCAGACAGATGACAAATTAATTCAGAATTCTTAATTCAGCCAACCTTGTCATACTTACGATCATTTCACATATGCCCTCACTCTATATGAAACTCATCCACAGCACTGCTTAAATTCTTGACTCTRCATTCAAGACTTTCATGCTTCTTTGGCAGTGCACAGAAGGAATCAAGCAACATTTAACAGGGGAATTGAACAGTGACCGTGAATTCAGTGCAAATAAGTCCTGTACTCCTTCARTGGCATGCCAGGAGTTTGCTGGAGTAAGAGATCCACAATAAGCACTGTGTTACAGCTCAGGGGCTATCACTAATTGAGTGGGAGAGATAAAATTCCCTTCAGCTCCCTCACTAAACCAAAATGMATCCTCCTGTCAAGAATAATACAATAAACACAAGCCTCCTAATGCAGTATTATTTGCCTCTCTTTCAGCTCATCCACATGAAACCCTAGAAAGAGGATGCTGCACTGCAGAATTGCCAGTGATTGCAATGTCCCCRTTCCTACTGGAAACTCTAGCACTTGGCAGGCTGAGGCAACCAGCTCTCCTGAGAGTACGAAACACGGTCTCCAACACTCCACCAACAAAGCATAGCCCAGTCCACAGAAAGCCACAAGGCACTGTTTCCTGGTCAATACACTTTGCATTGTAAGTCTGGTCTCCTGAAGAACTTAATCTTAGGAAGACTAAAGTGATGCCAGCAAGGAGAAAAGCAGAMAAAATGCACAAATTCTTCCACAATGAAATGCACTCCCCACTACGAAAGTCTGCCTTGACCCCACAAAGGCCTTCAGTAAGTAGGCTGTTCACTCAAATTTATGTCTACATCTGAATATCTAACTGGAACCACTTGCAATAAAAACACCTTCCACGTTCCTTTTTAAAGAAGGTTGGACTTCACCTTGTCAAATAAAAGCTGAGTTTTAATGCCCTCCTATTTCAACAGCTATGGTTTTCACTAGCCTTTATAATCCATCTGTCTCTTTATGATGCTTTTAATCTTTAAAGGAATTAATTCAGTCAGAATAGAGAAATTTGATTTAGTGCATCACTACCTGCCTGCCCTGTTAAATGATAAGTTAAATTCAATAGCAACAAAATATCCTCTTTAAAAGCTGAGTTTCATGGCATCAGCTTCATGGGGTCCCCTAGAACAGCAATATCCCACTACAGCAATAGGGCTGTCATTTTCAACAGTGAAATTCATAAAAGCATTGAGACTCTTCCTTGACATCACACTCAGGACTGGAACTAACTCCTAGAAGAGAAAACAAATTATCAACCATCACAGAGAATTRTAAAAGCTACTGTCCCCAAGGAAACCAAAAGAATAACATAGGTCTGTTACTATTTTGGAAGTAGAGACAATAATTGTCACTGACATGCACTTTTTATGTTTTGTGATGTACCTGAGTAACACTGAAATGAAGCCATAAACAGAGAAAGATTCACCTTTGCTCTTCTTTCTGAGCACTTTGACTCTACAGGTCAAAACATAACTACATTACTTGATCTGATTACCTGCACTTGAAGAGGGGAATGCATAAAGTGATGCCTAAGAATGCCAAGATGGACAGAAAGCAGGAAGACAGAAAAAAATCCTGTTGGCATTATTGATCCTCACCAATGGACACAGCCAAGCCAAAGCCAGTTACTCAGCTCAAGCTACTTTTGTTATTTCTTTGTCTCTCTTTTCCCTTCTGTGCAAGATACAAATCACGTGTGTTATCATATTTCTCGTCAGAGCCTGAATTAGGAAAATGGCTGAGTTTTGTCTCTTTTTTTTTCAAAAATTACAGCTGTAGAAATGAAGCTGTTACACACAAAAGCGAAGTTTCCTAAAAGCCACACAAAACCCCTTTAATATATAATTGTTTTGGTCTAAAGCAAATACTGTTATTGCAGTTTCAGTCTCAAAAAATGGTCTTTTTAATCTTTAACACAGATTTATGCCTCCATAGTTCTGTAACTTTCTGTAAAGAAATCACAATCTTGTCTTATTACTATCAGTGTTTCTATGGAAAATTCTCTTCTTTGGAAACCAATGACAGATTAAAGATTTTCTATACACCCACATGGACATAAACACATTTTTTGGTTTACTGAATATATTCGCCTCCTCTCTGAGAGAAATATAAAAAAAAAAGCCAGAGCGTGGAAAATTATGAGAACAGAGAAAGGGACTTACAGGCCTCATACAGCAGGTATTATTCTACCTGCATGTTTTCAAACACTCCTTGGCACTCCTGTCACACTTTGGAGAAACACAATCAGGTTTCCACAGATAGAGGTGTACACAGCAGCCTGAGCTTTGAGCTTTAAGCCCTCTGAAAATCTTCAGTTCTGCATTTCATCTGTGTGGCCCCACTGAAATCAATGCTCGTGTGCCTGGCTAATTGCTGGTCATTTCCTCAAAAGCAAGCACTATTGATCCAACAGCAGATACTTGTTTGATCTTCCTCTCCAATCACTGGGGAAGAAGGAAACACATCTATTTTTCAGCCTTTTTCAAAAGAATAGGGATGAATGATAGACACAGCAGTTTGCAAGTGGATAAAGAAAAGAGGCTGCAATTTTTCATGGATAATAAAGTAATGAATGACTGAGAGATACTATTTAAACATACAGGTGCCAGAGATTGCTAGTGACAAAGCCTGACTCTGACCAGACAATACAATAAAAATGGTAATATTAAAAAAGGAACAGCAGCAGCTACAGTGATGGGAAAGATGAAAATCAGAAACACATCGTTTTCCAGAAAGGAAATTATGACTGAAACTAAATAAGCAGAGTAACACGCATGCTTCGCTTAGTGGSCTGCTGAGTAAGACAGTGCTTCAGCAGCATGGAATTGTTAACTTTAAAGAGTTCCTTTGACATTGTTCAACTCTGTATAAGGACACAATACCTAGCATTTCTCCAAATGTTAACAAATAAAAAAGAATGAACTAAAATTAAGAATTTAAATTGTACCAAGTGTTAAGAAAAATACATGTCAATTAGAAAAAAAATCCTCCTTGTAATTGCAAAGTGTTGGTTACTGAATACCATCAGGTTTGCTAAACATCAATAATAGGAAATAAATTTAATGTTAGAAGCCTTTAACTAAATGGAAAGAACACATAAAAAGAATAGTGTACTAAGCATTATGGCACTTTAAAAAAACAGTGGTTATTGTACTTCCRTAAGTTTTGAATATGTCATAGAATGCTAAGAATCAGATGTTAAGAGCCATAAGCATTTGGCTACTGCCATTGAAATAGACAGATTACTGCTATGAATATTTAAAACATGAGAGGTATGTATGTAATCAAATTAATTCTGAYGTTTACAGCTTTGCATGACCTTAAGGAAATGCAGGCAAAATACCTGCAATGCACCTGAAAGCTGTTGTACCTGTCAATAAATTATAAGATTGCATGAGCTTTGAGAAGAAACATTCAGGAACATTCAGAGCTTGAAACAACTGGAAAACAGTACCAAACAAATTTTTATACATATATCTATAATATATATATATGTACCATTTTCAGACTTTCCTTCTTATCCTTGTAAAGACTGTTGGCAATGTTCACTTACATGCTTTAAATTAGAGAGAATGATGAACATAACAGTAATAAATTACAAAACATGCAATGCTTTGGCTGTGAGTGCACCCTGTATAAACAAAGTGTAKACAAAGCAATTTCATTTTTTCAGAGATCATGACATTTATAAATTACTCTCTTACAAAATGAGATTAAGGTTGCTAAAYGACCCATGTAGGCACATTTTACTCCAAAATGAGATCCATAACTCATAACATGATATTGGTATATGGATATCCATACAATACACTGATCCTTTACACTCCAATGGGTCTCCAATAGCAGTGCTGAATTCTGTCATGTTTTCTTTGTACCTTTCTTTAGTMATAGAAATATAGCACAGCAGTATTTCCAGAAACAGATTTCACAAAACACACAAGTGATGCACAGAAACCCCTGAGGCATTGTTCCTCCTTGTCAAGCAATCAATGTGGCTCCCAGCCACAAGTTATTTCACAGCTGTGGCAAAAAAAAAAAAAAAAAAAAAAAAAAAATTAAAATGTGCACTTTTTGGCGTGAAGGCAAGAAGCTGACGTTCTCAAAAAGCTGTATCCAAACCCATTTGCTTTAATAAATTATTAGCATTTGTCTGTATTAGAATGGCACTATCCTACTCAAATCAAAAGCAAAAGGCTTTGCAAAAGTCAAGRTATTGCAAAGATGTTGCATCAGTTCTGAGCACATTATCCAGCACAAATTTATCCTTCCAATACCACWATGAGGCAGAAAGGTGTCCTCCTCATGTTGTAGGGGGGGATGTAAGAGAGATGATTTTTTTTATCCCAGCCTTCAAAAAATCTACAGAAGAAGAGCATTCTTTGTCTCTGCAGTGCCAGCTATCATCCTCTTGTATTACATCCAGCATGATTTCTGATGTCTAAATTTGAAAATTCGATACAAACCATGTGACAATCCACATAAACAATAGTTAAGGTTAATAGTTAAGGTGTTAATCCACTTTTTGTCTGTTTTTTCTCAAGGATTTTCTGAACAGATGGATTTACTATGCCCTTCAGATGCAGAAGATGCTGTATTCCCCAAATCTTTTAATTTCTTTTTGCCTGTGCATGTAGGTTATGTCTCAGAGTTATCAGGAAGCAGCTTTTGGGCGGCCAGTTGTGGTTTTAATTTATTTTTTGTTATTTTGATTCAAACATATAATCTGACACAATAACAAAACTTCACAATTTTAGAACACCAAAATACTCCACTCTGCAACATTAAGTATTCTAATGTTTGACCTGTTTTTGTTTCTCACAATTCAGATAAAGGCATTTGCAAAATTATGGTATAACATATACAGAGTTCCACTTTTTAAACTAAAATGCAAAGTCTATTAGTTAACATGTTAAATAAATATTCTCCTATTACAATATTACAGAATAGATATRTTGGGAAATACCCACAAGCTTCAAGGAGCCAGTAAATACGCATCCCAAAAGGATTCTGTAAATATTGTCTATTGCTTGGGAATCTCCCGTATCAGTTGTAGCACTCAGTACATCACACTGCAATTATACACAATAAAAACTATGGATTTCTCCTATGTGCTGTATTCATGACCCCGACTTTCTCTTCCTGATTAACTTCTATGGCAACATCATACTAGTACTTTAAATTCCAATCCTTGGATCTGTAAAGGAAACATATGCAGCAATGATCCTGAGTCTAGCACTTTGCAGCCTGGTCATGAGCATTCCTAGATAACTCAGTCAAGCAGCAAGTCTCTGACAAGCAGGCAAGTATTTGCCAGTGAGATTTGCCATTCTCTGGACAGCTTTATCACCAGAACTACTGACAGCTGTGCTTGAAACCAAGCTTTGGCTTCATTGCATTAAGCTTTGCTCACCACTCCTCTTTCCAACACAAGAACTGGTAATGGCATACACTGTTTAAATCCCCTTCAATTTATCCTGTCATATTTTATTCCAACAGCATAAACTGTGATATTGCAAGATACTGAGTGTTATAAAGTACTGAGTGACTTTTACTCCTATGAATGTCAGTAAGAGCTCAGTTTCTTACAAAACTGGGCTGATATTCCCTATCTTCTGTGAACAAACAACYCATGAAAACAAACAAAAAAATCTAACGTGCTGCACTAAGTATATTTCCATGGCAAAGTATCAAAGTGTTCTTGCAGACATTGGCAATTTCTGTAAATATTTTGCCAGCCATAAAGTGAAAGCTATTAGTAGATTACAGACCTGCARTTCAGCATGCAAATCCCCAGATCTAGTGTGTTACTTATGGTTCACAAGCTTGAAGTGAAATCCACAGAAATTTTAAGTATCTGTTATAAACTCTAGCAGGCTTTGTATGAGGTGCTGCACAGAACAAAGCTTCTTCAGAWCACCTTCTTTTGATGTGAAGGCGTCACTAAGTTTGCAATACCCAATATCCTTTAGGAYCTCTCCCCTTATACTTCAGCTATACTGAAATGGGCATAGATGCAAACATACTGCTATCTATGCTTCCCAATACTTTTAAATAATGTAATGTGATATTTTCAAATATATCTGATTTTCCAGTGAGCATACCATCAGTACATGGAGTTGCTTAAACTGTTGCTMTCTGCATCCATATTATCTAAATACTAGCCTGGAAGATTTCTGCTTACAGATATACAATTGAACCTGTCTGTGTGAGGCTGGATATCTTACTTGTTCAAGATAAGCAACTTTGCTGAGACATAAAAAGGAAATTAGTATTTATAAAAATTTACACACAGAAGAATATTATGTGCTAAAAAAAGAAAGGCTTTTATACAAAATTTTTGTCATTCAGGTACATGAAAAGTAATGCTTTCATTCTATTACCTACATTATCATGTGTTATTCAAAAAAATCAGCTGTTAYGGAGATGTAGCTATTTCATAGACTCTAATGTATAGAAGATGTTTTAAAACAAGTTAAGGCAAAATACTTCTTGCATTCAGTTAAATTACTGAACTTAGAAACTCTCTGTCAAGTGAAAAAGAGAAATTTCAAAGTGGAATTCATAAAAGGAAGAGAATCTCAACACCTGAATGCTACCTGATCTCTAAGCATACAGAAAAAAGTCCCATGTTTATAAGTGCCTTATTTAAATAAAGAAYTTATTTTATTTTCTTTGTGCCTGATGGCCAAAATTTTCAGCATCTATTGATACGTCTACCTGTTGAATTATTTATACTGTAAGTGTWATATTATAAAAAACAGGGCCTGAGGCAAAGAACGCTTTGCAACAGAGCCATATTTATATTCATCYGAGAGCCAAGTGGAAAAACTGCTCCTGAATATTTATTTCAAACAAAATACAATTTAAATTAATTCAATATGGAATAATATCTATGYGTGATAATTAAAAAAGAAAAAGTTCATAGTTCAACSAGTTAGATTTGACTAAYCTAATGCAGTGATAACCATGTGAKAGSTTTCTAGATCAAATTGTGTCCTAGTGCTTCCAATTACGAAGAATGGGACTAAAAAAAAAGCAAGAAATAATATTTCAGCACTGTCTGTTGGCAAAAACGGCTTGTCAGATCTATGACAGTCTGACAGCAATTTGGAAAACCCTGAGATTTTTCCAAGTCACGCTAAGACCCAGCTCATCTCTCAGCCACAAAGAGCCAACACCAAGAACTTGCTATAAGGAAGAGGCTGTATTTAAGCTGAAATTCCAGCTGGACTGCTGAGCCCATGGCTCAAGTCRTGTGCCAGGGCATCAGTGGAGAACCCCTGTGGCTCTGTGAGCACAAGGTCCTCCAGCAGCTGGTGCTGCCCACAGGTCTGKGATTGTGCACAGATTGTGCTACCAACACAGGACACCTGAACGGGACTGGGCTGCTGATCACTATATGGGGTCATAGTGCAATCTGGATGGGAAGGCACCTCACAGGGTTTCTAGTCCAGTTTCCCCACACAGCAGGGTCACCTGCCAGGCTGCTCAGGGCATTGTCCAGCTATCTTTAGAATACCTCCAAGGATGGAGCCTGTGTAACCTGGGGCAGCCTGTGAGCTCAGGCACACAGGGGGTGCCTACAGTCGGCAATTGGCCTCAACTTCATTGCCCACATGCACACCATAGGCACTCTGAGCCCTCAAAAAAAACACAAATGGACTGGTCTTGTTCCTCCCCCTCCATGCTGCAGCAGTCACTAATCACAGAATCACAGGATCACAGAACAAGCTGAGCTGGAAGGCACCCACAAGGATCATGGAGTCCAGCTCCCGGCCCTGCAYAGCACCATCCCCAAGAGTCACACCATGAATCACAGCATATGAATCTCACCTCCCCCTCAGATGTAGTAAATGCAGCTCTGCTGCAGCACCAGAACTACCTTCTGACAGAAGTGCCTTATTAACTGTAACTTCAGGAGAAAGGAAAACCTTGAACACACCTGAATAACATGCTCATACACTAAAAAAAAAAAACAAAAGTCAATATTAGTCATGTCATTGAGCCTGTTCTCTAGTGAMCAATTTTTAAAGCAACTTCCATGGATGATTTCATGAGCACAGGTGTGGCTCTTTTGGCTTCACTCTCTCAGGAACTCATTATTTTCACTGTCTGTTGGAGAATTAAATCAGCAAGAGACAATGGCAAAGAGAATCAGGACCTTATTTCCAAAATAATCTATGAAAGCCTTCGTTAATCTAAAAGTAAACAGGACTTGTAAACTTGACTATGTAACAGTGTTTTCTAACGAATAAAGCAACAGAAATACACAATGGTATTTTCACAATACATCTAAAATATTAGTATGCTACAAGWTTTTACACAAGYCATGTAAGGGACATAAGGTTAAAACATTAACAGAGAAATTATTTTGTCTGTGGTGAGGGGTTCCAACCCATACTCTGAAAGGTCTCTTTGCTTATGTCAGCTGCAAGTTACTTTGATGGTCATGACTCTGCTTTGATTTAGACCAGTTATTCCAGATTATATTAAATCAAACTCAAAAATCGGGCACACTGCCAGCATCAAGATCCCTGCACTTAAGAAAAATGCAGGCTTTTAAAACTCAAAATTAGAGCTTCAGCYTTTTTGGTGACTGCTTATTGTAATCCTATTAATTTGTTTTCCAGTATTGTCTCATCTGTGCAGGGATGCTGCTCTGTTCTATGACTTTTCACCTAGCTGTATAAAGAAGATATCTTTTCCAACAATTAATGMAAAAACAAAGGCAGACAAAAAGGAGAGGTTTGTCATGTAGGCTGCATGCAACTGTAATTAAGCCTGGGAGTTAAAATAAGGATTTCAGTTTCTCCCTAAGGAAGCCAWGCTTCAAGAAAGACTCACACAAAGGTTAGCCTTCTTTTGCTAATTGCATGAATAGAAAATGTTATAGAAAGACCATTTTAATTATAACTACATTAATTCCTATCAAATCTGCAGTTGTACACACTTATAAATGTAAATTCAATAAGGCTCATCCTCCTTTTTCAACTCTTATGAGCARCTAATCTGAATATTCACCTTTTAATTGCACCTCTTGACGTGTCAAACCATGTGCGGGTATTGTGTTCAAAGGCACCAGTGCATAATCAAGCTGCAGAGAACCATAAAGAACAGAAAGACTATCTCCTGCCATAAAGCTCTACATACTCACAGGTGATGGCACACAGAGACMCAACAAATTCTTTGCATTGCCTTCCAGCCTGGATGTGAAAAGATTATGCACATATACACGTGTATATGAGTATACACAAAGGACTGGTGGATATTGGCCTGTCTAGGGAAATTATGGCAGTAATTTCCAAGTATTACTTGGTTTTCCTTACTATGCTGAAACTGATTMATTTACTTCTCAGCTGGTGAGTCCTGCACTTCCCTAGAATGTTTGCACTTTCATCACCACTCAGCTGCAGATCAGCAGCTTAATCTCTGCAGAAGAGGGAATAGCAGGTGACACAGCTTAATGGAGCACATCTCCATACCCATTTTGATTATCAGATTTGGTTTTGGATTACATGACTTTTCTATGCAATATCAGGTTCAAGGCCCTAATCCCTATTTTTAAAGATCTCAATGGCTGAGCATCAAGATATCTAATAGTTCAAATGCTGTGAGGATTTGGCAAATAATTTCATCCTTTTGGCAGAATGATGAACTACTCCTACAGTAAATTTTTGCACACCTTCTACTTCAAACACAAGTCRCATTTCTTTCAATCTTCTCTAACAACCCATATGCATCTTTCTGAGAAATCATAACAGTTAGTTAGTTTGGCAATCTACAATTCGTAGCTGAGAAAAAAGGTGAAATAGCTAATATTATAATGTATAGTATATAATGTTATATCAAAATTRTATTATTAACATGTTTGTTGACCAATATGTCATACTAAAGATTAATAACATTTAGTGCATTTCATGTTGGAAAGAGCAACAGTGAAAGACAAGATTGTGGTCAGTCACATTTCCTCAGTCCACAAATGCAATGCTTCGCTTAGGTACAAGAACTAATAAATGTCATTTTCCTATGGGAGGAACATGGCTAATTAGCTCGAGGTATTGTGTGCAACTAYAGCTTCTCTGTGTCTTGTTCATGCCCATCCACACCTTCCCATGTCCACAGAACAGAGAATTAGAAAAGCAGTTTGAGACAGACTCACCACTTAAGCACAGCCTAATTTTTCACCATGCCAGTCTAAACTGACTAATCTTAGTTAGACCTAATGATCCCCTGCCCAGATAGAACTGGATCAAATGAGGAGTCTTGGGTAAAAACTCAGAGCAAAAGTCACTCTCTTACTGCTGGTTGCACATACTGACTGCACTGCTCCATCTAATCTCGCGCCATTACAATATTTTAAAGTCTCTGTATTTCAGAGAAGGTTTACCAAGATATTTTGAACTCACCTTATTTTTACACAGTGGATTATAAATCTTTTTTCAGTACAAAATGAAATAAATCATCCTTGCTATTTCACTTTCTTTTCATTTAATCCCCAATTCACAAAATTGGGTCATTTTCAATGGTTTTACCACATGAAACAGTAAGGAATAATAATAGCCAGCAATTAAGTCAAATTTAGCACTTATTACTCAACAAGAATTGCCTAGGAACAGAACATGTTTTCCATAATGCATTCATTGTTCAAAATTCTTTTGAGCATGTTTTATGCATTTGCATCCTCTCCTACAGACATTTAATACGCTGCTCGTTGCAAGAATGTATCAGAAGTTGAATACTCCCAATTCAAAATTAAAGTTAATTTGACAGAGCTTAAGCTGAAAGTGTCTTTTGCTGATTACACAAGAAGAACTCATCTGATCTTCAGTATATSTAGTCATGAGTCTGAATTCCATATTTACTTTTCCTTAATATTCTCCAATAATTATTAAAAACAATGGGTTTTTAACTATTATGAGTAATCATGTTCTGAGCAGATTCAAGCTACCTACAGCAGGAGATAAAACAGCTTTGTTGAGCTCTGTTCTGTCTTTGAGCACAAATCCAAGTGGCTATAGACACTTGAAATCTGACTATAAAGTTCTAAAGAGGAAAAATACAGTGTGTTTGACATGAAATTAAGATAATTCTGCTTCTCTTCTATTTGTATAAAGGAAAAATTCGAGCTACTGTCTCAATGTGACACACRCTTAGTGTCAAATGTTAATGATTTCACAGCAAATACATAAGCGATCCATTTTGTATTCATCAGCTTTGATACGCTGTCTGCCCTCAAAGACCCCTCTAAAATATGTACAAAGGCTGCAGTACCAGACATCCTTTTCTGGATCATTTTCTTTTTCAAGCCATAATATAACCACTCATCTACTACAAAGTTGAGGTTTTACATCTCTCCCTTTTTAATTTCAATTATAACTTGCAAAAAAAGTCAACATTCCCTTACAATACAAATCACTCAGGTTGAATACTCATTAGGTGATCAAAATAGAAAGCGAGGAGTTAGAATAGGCACACTGTATTTATAACATCCTTTGACTGTATCCGTCTTTAGTTTCCTAGCACAGAGAATCAAGCCTTTAAGTTAAAAATAGTCTTCAAATCTTTGGTCTTTGAGTTAAAATTAATGCTTTAAAGCATTCACACTTTGGGAATTRCAGCTTGAGCAACAAATCTCACCATTTCAGTTACAACATGTGACAACGCTCCCCTGCAACACCCAAAAAGCTTCACATAATGGGATGTTCCCTATTAGGTAGAGACTCAGGAGGCGTAGCAGCTCCAGGTTGGGCGTAACGTGGGCTCTGAGCCGGGAGTTGGAGCACGGTGCCACAGATGCMGTACTACACATCCAGCCTCCATCCCACGGGCTTGGGGAACAGTGTCATGTTGGAGATGACAGTTCCACACGGCAATCAAGTCAATCTGCTTCGGGTCCTTGTGGCACATGTCCAGCCCATACGTTGTTTCAGTCACCAGCCCTCATCCCATGACTCGTGCAGTTCACAGCCATGCAAWACCAGAGTGCAACAAGCAGACAGACCAGATTTGGTATTTGTGCCTTGCACAACTTCAGGAGGCCTCACAGTGTGCAAAGAAGTCAGCCTGGCATTACTCCAGGTTGTTTCCCACCTAGCTCTCACTCTCCATTATTTGCAGACTGGTAAAAATGGACAAGTTTTCTTCATTTCATCGGGCTGTCTAACACTGTTTGAATTTCCYAGTCTGACCATGGAACCAACTGGAACCCTGTAATGAGATAAGTGAGGCCATGAAGGTCTGTCTTCCAGCCACCATTTGGCACAAATCAAACCACTGTATCGACCAAAACTCTGTACACATTGCCTTTCCTCAGAGCTCACTACAGGTAATAATATTGGCTAACAAAGCCATTCATCAGAGCTTACTACAGGTAATAATATTGGCTAACTAAGATTTGTTCCTGTCTTGAAATAAAAAAGAGCCTGTGCAAGAATATAACAGAAAAATGAACTACACCATATCTGTCTTCTAAATGCAATAAACTTGGGCATTGGGTTTTTAATATCAAGAGACTGATATCTAGAAGGAGTAATTAGGTATCTTGTAAAAAATCCATATTAAAAAAGGGACCAGGTTAATAAAGGTATAGATAGCTCTTTCGCACTTAAATATCACAGTAATGGAGAAATACTCTGAAATGCTCTATTTCCCCCCATTTCCCTTCAATTTGCAAATATTACTTTTTTTCCCCCTCTGGAGTCTGATTATATGCAAAATAGGAGGTTAAATGGGAAAATACAGAGATTCTGGGCACCTGCTGTGTTTTCTTCTTTGCTTCTCTTTCTCTCACATCACCCTGTGTAAAGGGAAAGAGTGGGTAAGGAGAYGCAGCAGGCTTCTTGGTTTGCCACACTGGTTGGCCCTCCTGGGACAGCAGAAACTGGTGCAGGCTATGCAACACCTGCCTCAACTGGAAGCATCCTGCACGCCAGTCYAAAGCCATCTTCCACTTTCCTGCACTGGCAGCCATCCCACCCTCTGCAGCCAGCACTGAAGCAGAACTGCTGAGCTGTCAGCAACTTCTCACAAGAGGCCAATTTTTACGCCGCATAATTGTAGCAAAAAAAAAAAAAATAAAAAAAGGAATTCATGAGAGTTGGCAACCCGTGTTAAATTTGCATGCATATCTGATTAGCTGTGTCTTTAGAAAACACAGTCTTACAAAATATTGCAAAATTATTCATTTTACTTTTTTTTAAGTCTGGATTGAATTCTGTCAAAATATAAAGCCTGTTTTCTTCTTCCTTCCCTCCCTCCATGTGAGTATAATCCAATTTTCCTTTGAAACKGTAACATTTTATTTCACATTGCTTGGGAGTTATGAGCAAAAAGAGAAAAACAGTAATAGGAGTGAAAAAGGAATTTGCCAGCTTCATCTTTATTTAAGCAGCCAGAGAATGAAATAGAACACTTCCCTACAGTTAGTCCTCTTCTTCTACCCACTTCCCCAGAAAATATCCAGAAGACAAGGCTCCAAACTGGCTAATCAAAGCTTATGGAAGTCATTCTCAGGGGCAGTTTTATGCATCCCCTACATGCCCTTAGCCTGGGTTCAAACTGCTGAGATCAYGATACAGGAAAGGAGCCAGGATGTTACAGATCTAGGCACAGACAGGAGACCTGCTCTGGCTCACCTACACAGCTGGTGTCACAAGGCCAAAAACATAATTGCCAYTTAGGCTACAGTGTAAGAGCTATCGTGAACTCAGACAAAATTTTCATGTTTGCCAGGCTAACTGGGACATATTTCCTGAGCCAGGAAACCAAGCCTTGCAGGAAAATTGAGGTAGAAGAGTTGGGGTCACAATTTTTGRCCCTGCAGAAGAATTTGGTTCTGACATGTTGTTGTTTCACCTTTACCTGTGAAAGCTTGAATGACAAATGTTGTATTTCAGGCTGTGGCCAGGGCTGCCAAATGTCCATTTTGCATGGCAGCCTCAGCTCACAGCTTGTCCTCTTTCACCCAGCAGTCACATGGGACCAGCCCAACCCATCCCATCTCCCCAGTGAAGTCAAAGTAAGGAAYAGCAAACAATTTCAGCCCAAGAGGAAGGACTCAGTCTGCATCTTTACATGCCAAGCTACTGCATGTGACAGTACCTTCCCAACCCACCTTCTCAAACCTGCCTCAGAACTTTCTTCCCAGTCAAGCAAGAGTAAGCCCACTTGAGCCATCTCCCCARTCACTGAGCCCTTACAACAATCAGAAACTTCCAGCAAAAGACAAAACCACCTGGCTCCCAGGACCAAACCACCTGCCTTTGTCTCACCTTCACTCCACCTTCCTCAGTGCCTTCCTGGCACCCATGGCTCAAGGAGCAGACTCTCCAGCACATGTCCCTGCTGCATGGCTCCAGTGCTCAGGCAAAGCTTAGTGCTCAGACAGTGAACACAAAGAATAAAAAACAGTAGAGAATCAATGCAAAACAATGTACATCCATGTATGAGACAAAACCAAAAGCTCTCATTTTCCTTCTCTTGTGATTCCAGAGGTACGTGTACTTCATTCCACAAATGAAGTATGAAGCATTATGTGAACTGCCAAATATTGACTGCTATGAGAAAAGCTGTATCAAATTGGTTACMTTTTCTTTACAATAATTCAGGCAGAATTTTGAATGTTGTACTTTGCTCAGTGTGAAATATCTGGGGACCGAAGCAACTTTTTAAAAGCAATAGTTAAAAAAAATTAGATTTCATTTCAGGGCTTCCATACAATGTCCTTGGTGTGTTTGTATAACACTCTCTGTAAAGAACAAGAAGGGAAAACCCASGCTTCATTTCAGAAAGTGCACAAAAAGAAACATTGCAGTGGTTACACTGATCTTTTCCAGTATTTTGATACATAGGTTCTCATTACATCTGACAAACACTAAGCAATTAGACACTAAGCTATTAGAGAGCATCCAAAGCAGAGCCACCACGTGAAGGCTCTGGGGAAGAACACTTACAAGGAGTGGCTGGGGTCTCTTGGTCTGTCCAGCCTTACGGAGACTGAGGGGAGACTGCACTGCAGTCTTTGATATCCTCAGATGGGTCAGCAGAGGAGTAGGTACTGAGCTCCTCACTCCTGTAGCCAGTGACAGGACTCAAGGAAATGGCATGAAGATGAGCCAGGGAAGGTTTAGGTTGGATGTCAGAGAGAGCTTTTTCATGCAGAGGGTGGCTGGGCACAGGAACAGGCTCCCCAGGAAAGTGGTCACAGCCCCAGCCTGACAGACCTCAAGAAGTGTTGGACAAGGCTCTCAGGCACACGGTGTGACTCTTGGGGCTGCCCTGTRCAGGGGCAGGAGCTGGACTTAATCCTGATGGGTCCCTTCCAAATTAGCATATTTTACAATTCTCTGATTCTATGACAAAAATAAGCCTTCCATATAGACTTCCTATTAGAGGGTAGAAAGCCCAAACAGATAAGCCATTCCCACTGTCATAAAAAAAATCCATTTGCTTCTGCAGTGAAACACCACCTTTCATTTTTTATAATCCTCTTACAGCTTTAAATAATGTGGTCACCATAGTTCATTTTCTTTGTGTTGAAACTTTATGTTTTAGTTCATAAAAATAGAGCATAAAATTTTGCCACAAAGAAAATACTGCGCCTGATAATGTTGACATGTAAGTGCTAAGCCAGGAAACAACAGAAAAAGAAAGAGAACCTGGAAAGAAACAAACTATGAATCCTGCATACTTTTGTCACTTTGGAGCAGTAGCTGTAAATTCAAACAGGAACTGCAACCATTTCTCTTGTACTCAGAGCCTCTGCAGTTTGCAGACTGGCAGTCCTCAACCCTGAAAAGGATTGTAAGGAACTCGCACCTACATTAACTAATTTCTGCATAGGGAGGGGACATTTCCTCTCCCCAGCTACACTCAMCCCAGTGAAGAGATGGCATGAAATGCTTTGCATCAGTTTGCATTCATCAGAGTTTTGTTATCTCCATATGAGCACTGGTTTCAGATGGGTCCCAGCAGCTTGGATGTTTATGTATTGCACTCTTCAGTACACCACGTAATAGGAAACATTATTCACTTGGCCACGGTGCAGCACAAGTACACAGAGACAGCTTGATTTCTAATCACACCTGAGCTAATAAGTCCTCCTGAGACTTATTATTGTCAGCTTGAGCTGTCTGGAAACGTCTTGCCCATGCTTAAAAAAACTGTCAGTCAATCCTCTGAAAAGGTCTAGTGCATCCATGAAGTAGAGCAGACGTCTGTAAAAGCACCACAGAAAACCTCAGACTGTGTTTTTGTAACAGACTTACTAGAATTTAGCAGCGAAAATCTCTGGCTGTGCTGTGCATGCCTCAGCCCAGGATTTTGATTGGTGAGTAAGGAGGATTTTCTCTCCAGCTGCTCCTTTACCCCCTTCCCAAGCAGCCTGCGAGGTGCTCCCTACTGTGGGGCTCAGCGCTCAGGCAAAGCTCAGAGCTCAGGCATGAAGACAAAGAAAACAACTAATAGGCAGCAAGGTAATTAAACCCTACTCAAACATAATTAATACATATAACAGAGATCAGTTAAGAAGAAAGTTAACCATTCTACACACCTATACCCAGGGTTCCCACTCCTCACTGCTACAACATCCTTCAAAACTTACAAGACTTAATCCTACTGCAGTAGTTAAAGCATTACAGCTTTCTAAAGTCAATTAGACCTAACATTTGAATGCTTGATTTTGCAGCTCCTTTTAATGAATTTTAATTTATTTGTTTGTTTTAATGATGTATTGACAAATATTGTCAAGCAGCAACAAAAACAAGGTGAAAACAAGCACTATGATTGCATGCATCAGGTTTAACTTGCCTCACATCCCTGGGAGCTATTTGCTTTTTTCAGATATCTGGATGCCAGAGTATGAAAGCCAGTGAGCAAAGAATGGCTTTGAGGTTAAGGCATTGAAAAAATTGTGTTCTTCGAAAGAGTATTGTACAAAAAATATTACATCATTGTGCTTTTCTAGTCCTCCTTTTTTTATTTCTAAAGACTTTTTTATCCCACAGAAATTTTAGAAGTACTAATTAACACCTGCACAATAATTTATGATCAGGGATGGATACAGCAAATTAAAGCAATTAATTTTTATTGGCTGTATTTTCCACAGTGCAACTGAAAAAACCAAGCATGTTGAAAAATTCTGCATACCACATAGTAACCAAAGGAATACAAAACTCCTAGTGCATGCTCTGTTCTCTCAGAGCCTTCAGCACACCACTGAATTAATGCATTTAAATGGACCTAATTTTAAAGGGGAAAAAAAAGTACAACTACTATGCATCCATAGTTTCCATAGCACTAATTATCTTTACACTCTTTTTCCCCCTCAAAAATATCAAAATTCTTGGAATTATCAATGAAACCAGACAAAAACTTCTACCCTTTTYTCCTTAAAATCACTAGTTACAAAATATTCTGAAGCACTTTTGATTACTTCTATTCATAGAGAAAAAAAAATGTAATGCACTTGTTTCAGATATTATATTATGTGGCAGTCCTTCTAGGAAGTAAGTGCTGTTGTGACAGAAGCAAATCTCCACAGCATCACTGATGTGAAAGAAACCCTTTCAGTTTTCATCAGCTGAGACACTTTCTATGGTGAGGGTGTGGCTAATTTTTCTCCTGAGGCTGTGGGTATCTTGCTGCAGATCCAGCAGCTTAAACACAGGAGAATTGTCAACATTGTGCCCACATCTGATAGAGACWTGCTTATGACTCCTGGGCAATTTTCTTCACATGCTCACAGCGGGAAGGTTGCAGCCAAAGGAACTGGGGCATGACTTCTTTTCTTTGTTCTCCCACTGTCATCGCAGCCATCCTGACAAGGAATGCATGTCTGCAGTGAAGATGTTTATTTACGCCACATGCCCATGCATTAGCTTTGTGCCATAACCATAGTCAAGGAAMTCGTCTGAAAAGAAAACAGCAGAAATACTCGGAAAAAGAGTGATCCCAATTCTGCAACAGGCAGGAGGTGGTTCTTCGTTCCCCTACTTTGCTGATTTCCAAAGTTTCCAAAGATTTCACAAGTAGGGGCCATTAGAAGATACTATTTGTCAAAYATTTGAAAAAACATCCTGTAACTTGTTATTTTAATTTCCACAACATTTGACAGTAGTGTAAATTGTCAACTGAGCAGAGGAAATGAGAAAAACATGAAACTTTAATTGCCATTTAAGTASAACTCACCATTACAGCACAAGGACAAAAGAACAAAAAGCAGAAATCATTAGATGACACTTAAAAAAATTACAAAAAATAATGAGTTGCCAACTGTAATTGTCATCTATATCAAAGCAGAGTACTGGCTTTGTCATTGCATCCCCCATGCCATTAGGAATCTCTGAATTAGGTGCCTTTTTAATCAGCAGATTTGCAGCACTCCGTGTGATACCAGAGATGGATTTGTTGTAACTGGAAGAAACGAGGTATTATTCTACATCCTGCAGCCCATGGCTCTGCCTCCAGCCTTCTGGCTGCTGCAGAAACAGCAGAGACGTGGCTTTTCCCACCTTGTCAGGAATCAACCTCCTGGACATCTTTCTATGCCCAGAATAGAAGAAATAATTTTGTGCCAGCCACTCTGCAGGAAGATGAGGGAGAGAATGAGCTAAGCACTGCTTTGTCCTTGGTATGCCAAGTGCAGAAATAAAGTATAAGCTCACCCTTACCATATGAATAGCACAATTTGAATGACTGCACATTCTTGTACAGGGATTTTCTTCAGTTGTATCTGGCACAGTCAGCACATAATTTTAGTGGGGTTTTTTTTGTTTTGTTTTTTTTTTTCATGAGCATGGCAGTGCAATGCCAAAGCAGAGGACTCAACAATTAAATCTTACCCTTTGTAACTGCACATGGGAGAAGTTGGATTTGGACGGAAGGCAGTTAAGTACTGTGGGGTGCTGGGATGAAGAACAGTGACCATCTGAAACTCTATTTTAACTGTATGGTGACATTTTTCTAAATAATTTTTTGTCCCTGAAAAAGCATTTCAAGCAAGACAGGTTTCCAGTCTTGGTTCTAAAAGTGAAGATGYATATGACCATGACTATAGCTCCTCCACTCCTATAGGTACTGCGACCTATATTCAACCTATATTTCATTAATAAGAAARAACAAGTCATTGATAAGACAAATGGAGCATTATCTTCCTCTTACCTCTGGAACATTTTAAAAGACCAATGAAAAATAACTTAGAAATTTACTTAGGATCAAGGTTAGCTAGAGCAAACAGTGAGGAATTTCTAGCTTTTAAAAGACATTGCTAAGATTAAATACTTTCCTTATCTCCTAATGAAGTATTTTCCAGTTTATGTAAGTAAAAAAATCATAGGTTAAAATAGTAATAAATGAACGAATAGAATAGAATAGAATAGAATAGAATAGAATAGAATAGAATAGAATAGAATAGAATAGAATAGAATAGAATTCACTCCGAAATAATAATTTCTTACTTTCTGAAGGATAAATTAAATAACTGGATGATTTGCAAGAACAATTCATCTCAACAACAGTGAATTTGCAGTTAGCATCTTAATGGAGACTGAGACACCAACAGGCCTCGAGCCTGCTTTTATTGAATTAATACGATTTTTGAATGATTAAGTTTGTCATTAAACTTCCCAACATACTCAAATGCATTGGTAAAACTATACATTTGGGAAAGGCTGGTTAAGAAACTGAATGGTAATATTAACCATAAAAACCAAATAGGCAAGTGGCACCTTCCATTTCATATTGTTGCTAACTCTTCACTAAATAATCACAGGGAAATTTTCTCCCCAAGACTCATCCAAGACAAGGGCAATGTTCACACTTACTGAAAACACCTTTGGTCTGAAGCTGAATGCTCCAAACAAATGGAATTTTTTTGTAATACAGCTGACATTCTAAGATATGACAAGTAAGCCATGAGCCTTATCCCACCATTAGCAGTACACTTTACCTTTAGGAACATTTTAAGATCTGTTAGCAGCAGAATGAGAAGTTGTWTWATGTATTAATCTATCTGTTTCTCARATTATCGCTAGAATTTTTGAACTAAAAACTGTCTGCAGAGAAACCAAAATTTGATTGAACCAGAATCCACAGAAAAATCYTTCATGCTTCTTTGTACGTGCCAAACTATGAGATATCAGGGCAATAATACCAAAATCACTCTCTAAGAGTTCTTTCAGTCCTTGTACATCCATCATAAATATGACTAATTGGCTTCTGTTTAGACATTATCTTCTTAAACCCTCATTACAGTACTGCCAATAATGSAGCAAAGTTGAGTGGACACAACTGAAATGACTGCTGCATGATGAAGAAGAACCAAACTAAAGGTCSTTTAGTAAATATTAACAGTGTCATAGTATTCATAAGCTGGAGAGAGCAGGAAGGAAGAAGAGTATACAATGAATACTCTCAGTACAGTACACAGAAGAGTAGAAAGGCTCTTTATAATAAAACAATTTTTTTTTCTTTTTTTACATTTTGAACATAAGAACTTCCAGTAATAACACCCAAAAATTTTGATCCTCAGCCACAAAATGTGAAGCCACTTTTCTGAATGTTCAGGTACCAGCAGATTCACTGCCTTTGCTCTTTCCTTTGCTCTTTCCTCCCTCTACTCCAYTCACACAAATCCCTCTGCACACAGGCTGGACTGTACTATGTGCAGATCTTGTACTGTTTCTAGAGAAACTTCAGAAGCCTTTTCCCTCCCTGCCTGTTATTCAAATACACCCTAATTTATTCTGAGCGGATCTTGTTCTCAGAAGGGCAGTATTTGCCCCACAGCACCATAAACTCAAAGTTCAAAACCTCTTGACTTCTAAGGAAAAGGTTTCTCCTGTTAGGAAACATCTCCATGCTGACACTCATCAGGTGATGGGGCCCCACACCGTGCTCGAAAGGTGACGGTCACTCACTGCCACTAAGGTGTTGAAAGCTGTCACTCGTTTCTTCCTCTCATCACTAAAGGAAACCAGGAGCAAGACCATGAACTCTCTTATGGAACACAGCAGAAGTGTCCTAGCTGTCAGGCCTTTTATAAATCCATCATGRTTTAAAATACAGGGAAGTACAGAGTGCTGCTGAGGCTCTGCGCTACAGCAAAGGATGTGAACTGACAGGAGCTTTGCACTGTACCCACAGAGGCGGAGAAAGCAGTGAGGAAACTTTGCTCCAAATCCCATCCCCAGGTGGAAAAATTTCCCCACTGTAAAGCAGGATTTTCACTCTTCTTCTAATAAATTTATCTGAAAGGAAGATAGGGAGAGAGATGAAAGCAGGAGGAGGAGAATAAGTAGATGGACTGCAATACAGGTCATGGCACTGGCAAAAATAATGTTCCCAAGCTCAYGTCTCCACCCCTGGAGGTATTGAAAACCTGACTGGACATGATCCTGTGCAATCCACTCTAAGTGATCCTGTTTTAGGGGTCAGGGGAATTAGATGATCTCCAGAGGTCCCTTCCAAGCACAACTGTTCTGTGATTCTATGTCCTTTGCGGGCTAAGAAAAGGAAATATAGTTTAAAGGACTGTGTAACAGGAAAATCTCTAATTAGGTAACTGCATCTAGGGGCAAGAACAATCTGCCCAGTCATTAGCCACAGAATATTCTGACAGAAATGTCTTTTAATAGGGTTATTACAGGAAATATAASAGCAACAGCTAATTTATTATCTTGTACAAAGAGAGGTAACAATTTGCCCAGGACAAAACAGGAAAGAAAAAAAAAAAAAGAGAGCATGCAAAAGTATCATAGCAGAAAAAATTCAGCCCCGTCCTTTTGCTGTGAAAGCACTGGTGTGTTGAAAGAGTTGGGTCTTCTTGAAGAGCAGATACAAGTTGAGTATGCAAAGTGCCCCCCCACTCCAGACACTCAAACTTACTAGCACTAAGACAATCGTTAATGTAGAACTGCTCACCACTAATTTAAACAAATTGCATATAATTTGCCCTCCAGAAAACAGTTTCACTACCCTGGCTGCCTGCCTCAGTGTATTCTCAGTTCAAAGGGATTAGTAGGGACTTACAGAGGGTACCACATTAATACAATGGAGTTCTTTGGCTTAACCACCCTCCTAGGTAAATATCTCTGAACTMAATGCAAAAATTGATATATTTTTGTTTCAGTGATGGATTTCATAATTATTGAGTACTGCAGTCCACTGGGCACCATTTTACACAGTGGCCTTTCCACCAATGCTCTTTCAGAAGCTTTGTACACTCACCATTAAACCCAACCTCAAAAGAATGAATATTTTTAGCACTGTTCTTCAAAAAGTACTGTTAAGACCTACCAATGCCACGTATTTCTATACTAGACAATTATTTCTGTACTGCATTAAAAACAAAACAAAAAAAAAAAAAAACAACAATAACAAAAAAGCTTTTAAAAAATGGTAGTACAGTGTCAGGGACTTAGGGTACTGTACATACTCCTGAGGGAGAAAACGTTAGTGCCATGTACCAGGGACAAGGAGACTACCAGGTGATTCGCTTACTAATTTGTATACTGCAGTGTAGGCAGTTTGAACTTTCATTCTCTGATATTCCTTTTTTTAGAAGTATTTTTCAAAAGGATTAGAGCTGCCTGCCAAGTCAGCCTTTCATTTAATAAATTTGCTTCGAGGTCCTTCATTGAAGACACATCGAGACTTCTGAAATCTATTTGTGTAACCTCCAGTTTGTTCTGGTTTTCACTGTACCTGAGCAATGACAAAACCAAGAACTTCGGCAATCTGAGGAAAAGCTCAGTTCTCTCTAGAGGAAAACCAAAGAGAACCATGTCCACATGGAAGGAAATTGTTTTTCAGTCTCAATTGTTCATTTGCTATTTGTTCTATCCATTTCCTCTAGAACTAGATTAGTTTATTTAACTAGATTAGTTAATGCCCTTGAATTCAAACAGGGGAGGGTATGCTTGTTCTGCAAATTAGTCAGACAAAACAGACAAGAAGATGAAGCAGACTGAGGGTGATGTAGGCAATAGTAGATTAGGGACATAACTATTCAATCTGTACAAGAAAATTAGTGTCTTCCACAGAAACAGGGGCCTTCCCTTAGAGAGGCCATGGAGTGGTGTATTAGCAAGAAAGGATRTGAGTATTTAAATCTACCGAGATTTTAAAAAACCCAAAGCAGTGTGCCAAGGCCAAAAAATCTCTCCCTTATTTTTCTTCTGAGAGCAAAGATCACTTACCACTACAAGAACAGTCACCTGTTCTGGCCATGGAGAGAATGTTTCCTTTATCTCCTGTAAAACACATCTCTGGAGGTCTTTGATGATCCAAATTGGACAGTGGAGCACTGCTGTGTAAAGCAAATATCAAGAAACTTCCTAGAAGAAAGATTAAAGCTGGTGCTTTCAGTTAGCATGCCAAAAAAAAAAAAAAAATACTATAAATGAGGAGACACCAAAAAACTTAATTGCTCCAGCCTAGAAGGAGGATTGAAAATAAGGTAATTTCACTCCTGAAAAGGACCACAGTGCAGTTCAGTTGGCCCAAGTTGTCTTGTCAGGCCTAGATGTGTTACATTAATGTTTGACTAAGAGAAGAAACACTTTCCGAGTTATCTAATACATTGAGAAGCATTTATACTAAAAATCTTTTATTCCTCCTTTGCTAAAAAGACTTTACTGGTTTAGAAGATTTGACTTGTTTAGAGTAGTTTCAGGAATCCCAGATTTTTCTAAAAAGCTCACAGCCTGAATTCAGACCCCCTCTGTGCCTTATTTTAAGGCAAAACATAACTGTGTCCCATCATCAGAGCTCTTCATAACTGCTTTTATTGTAAGAAATGAAAACATTAAAAACTCTGTTCTTGTTAAATGCAACATCCTTCTTAGCCCCTGATTAAGCAGTGATACTTGGGTTTCTTCAGATATTCAATTTGTAAAGGAACAGTTACCTTAAGGGATCTTCAAAGGATTGATGGAAAAAAACCCACTGTTAAATTCAATCTTTTCACATTGARCATTAAATGCAAGAGTAAATGTACCCTGTGCATCCTCATAGAAAAAAATCAAAGGATTCCAAGTGCTAAAAACTGATTTTTTCTAAAACTATTAAAAAAAAATGCAAACTGCTTTATGCTTTCTAATTTTCATTCATTTAAGAAAAACACACAAATATTCTGGACCGTACTGTCAGACTATAAACCAGACCCTTTAAATTTACAGACGGCGACCAGATTTAGTCTGCCAACATATTTAAAGCATCAATAATCAGAAAAGACTGTTTCTTTACTCATCTCCTCACAACTATATAAGGGAAGAGAGCAACTGGTGGCCATGTAGGGAGAAATAGATATCCTTTAATTAAAAGACTATCAAGAAGTGCATGCAGCAACAGTGCAGGTTGATACCCTTGTAGCTCAGCAAACAAAGTAGGTGTGCAGTAAAACAACATGTTACTGAGATGACTGATAGTGCTAACACGTTTTGTTGCACATGCACACACAAATGAAGGGATGATCCCAAATAAGGTCAGTGAGAAGGAAGGGAAGCAGAAGAAAAAAGATTTTATTCAGAGACAGAGGAAACCTCCTGTCCTGCAGCTCTTTCTTACCCTGGAACTCCATCTCCTTGTGAAAGAGAGCAAAAAAGGAAATATATTCCTTTTCCCAGCAAGATTGAGCTTTCCTTCCTCTCTGGTTCGTCCTCCTCAGGAACTCATTATGATTCATTCCCTGCAGACTCAGGTCTCTACTCCTCAGCAGCCAGACTAGCTTGGAAGCAGAGCAGGTATACTCTGCTCTCCTTCCTCCACCAGCTTTGTACAGGGTTAAYCAAGGCCCACAGGAAGCCCCTTCCCAGGTGACTCCTTCCTCCAAAGATGAAGCTGGGATTCACCCACTTTACTGAACCTCTAAGAACACCTTAGCTTGTCCAGGATGGTGTTGTGCTGCTATTAGACCAAATAGAGTCCCTCTCTGAAGCTGGGGGCACATGTAAACGAGTCTACAAGCAGAACTTGCTTTAACTTTCTTTGCTGGGAGTGAAAGGCCTTTTCTGATCCTCTTTTGCTATGTTTAGACTGTTAAATTAAAGGAGTGCTAGAGCCCTGGTCATCCACACTCTTCCTTGAGTCCCAGGCACCACCTGGGCAAGCTCTCTCCAAGCTAAATCTGCCAGGGAGGGTGGTAACTGTAAGTGGTGTGGACATGAGCCAGCCAGAGCAATTTGGACTTGGATCAATCCCTGGCCCTTTTTAATTAAGCAATATAAATTCAGTCTTCTGTTCCTGAACAGCTAGGAGGAGTTTAAGGTGGGAGAAGGATATCAATGCCAAACTGAAGGTGGACAGTTCTTACTCACAATTCTGACTTGCCATCTGTTAATGAGAAGAAGAGACAGGCTTTCCCTCTGAAATTACTTGAAGATCTCCAGTGCAGGCTTCTTGATGCAGATTTATGGTCATCTATGAGGTCTGAATGGCACCTGACATTCTTAACCTGTTTGACTGTGAACTTAATAAGTTATTGGAAGAAAAATGCAAATTAATGCTGAACCTATAAATTCCTTCTTCTATAGTTTRTACCACCCAGGTCATGGTATCTCACACAGCAATTTACACACAGAAGCACATATTCTGTGCTTTAAAAGTTGTGCTGTAAAACAGTTTGGAGGGGGATAATGGATTTTGTCTCCCCAGCAGTTGCTGTGGCAACTACATAGGCTGTTTCAGTTCAGCCTGAGGGCCACCCTCATGAGCTGAGTCCTGCACCATCATCCCTCCTGCAGGTGAGCTGGCAGGTGCTGGCCCAGGCAGCAGCAGCACACACAGCTCCATACATCCATGCAGGTCCAAAGCATCCAGGGCTRACAGACAGCAGGCCATCCATGTGACAGCAGGAAGGCAGGAGCCCTGGACACTCAGCCTAAGGTCACCATGGAGGCCTCTGTTTCAGAGCTGTGCYGTGACAGCTGGGAGACTCAGGGGAGAGTGGGAGCACTTCATTTATAATAGCAAAGCAATGTTTACAAGGGTATCTCACCTTTAGCAAGATAGCTATAAATGGAATAAATTGAGGGAAGCTAGACTCTCAAATATAACTCTTGTACATGTCCTTGAAAAGAAACACTTTTAGAAATAGATGTTTTCCACGAAAATGTCCTTAAATTTCAGATCTATTTGCTCTTCAATTGATAAATAGCTTCAACAATTTCTAAATTCTGCTTGCCTGTGGGACTCTCTATCACTAACCTGTCTAAATGACTACAGACTCTTTTAATCCCTTTATTATTTACTTAATAATTTCTTTTGTCATTCTGGTTTTTCATCTCCCTCTGAGAATAAGTGGGAGAGAGAGCATCCCACACTATTCATGTATCATCCACATAGCCCCTGAAAAAGCTCACCTAATGTACTAACACTGCATTCTGACTTACTTTTGTTCGAACTTCAGCAAGTTCCACCCCCAAATTCTTAACCTACATATGTGACTGCAAGTGCTTTGTATCTATCTTCTCCTTATCTGCTGTCTTAAATCTATTAGCAGGTGTTCTTTTTGGCAGCCAACCAAGACCACAGTTACTCCAGACAACCACTGAAATCCAAGGAAAAGGAGCTTCAGAAAACATAACAAACCCTTGTTCCGCTGTTTCTCCTGATATTTCTTTTAAAGATTTTAACCCAGACTGCACAATGTACAGCTTACTTCTGCTTTGGTTATGAGGTCCTAAACTTCTACCTCCACTTTCATTCTGATGGCAGCTGAAATAAAATCATTGTCATCCAGCATCTGAAAGAAACTTAGCAGCTCTAACATGAAAATTAGTAACCCTACAGTTAAACTACCATAATATTCACTTTCACATCTTCATGTTCAATTTACTTTTCTTATTGTGCTTAAAGACTTTTCTCTTTTTTTTTTATTAATAAGAGTACCATATTTATGTAGCTATCTTAAGGAACCCCTTAGACAATGTTTTCACCAACGCTGTATGGCAACAGTCAAAAACAACATCCATGATGCTGAAGTGCTAWGAAAGGAAATGTCTTCAAAGACATACTTTCACAGAAAACTTTCAGTCAGGAGAGAATATCTTCTGTGGCACATAAATCACTGGATTTGTCTCCATTTCATGCCAGTAATGCTCCAAACACATCATTTCATATAAACTCAAAGTTGAATCAAAATGAGGAAWGACACTAGAACAGAAAATCACAATTACTCTATTCCCACTACTTTGGTAGAAATTTCTCCTACCATGGAAAAACTGATTTATTTTACCAAGATATGTATTCCACAGGAGACTACAACAGCTTAATTGCTTTTCTCTTATATTTTAACTATTCTACAAACATAGAATCCGAATCAAAGTCTAGTTTGAAAACAAAAGATCACCTTCAAAAAATGTGTTTCTTTCATACAAACACTACATAATAACTTATTTGCTGTAAAAGAATCCTGTAGTGCTTTCAGGTGCCCTGTTCCAGGTAAGAGTCCATGCTGCAAGTTTCAAAGGTAAGAGAATTCATCTCTGTCACGTTTCAAAACTTTGTGCATGTAGTCAGAACTCAACACTTGAGAACACAGGGCTTAGTGGCACAGAAAGTCACTGGCTCTGCAGAATGATGTCCCTGGTGAGCAGATACCCTGGAGCATGTTGCACTGAAGTGGCACATCGCAATCCTCTCCCACAATGTCTCAAAACTAGACTAWCAAAATCCAGCTCAAAGGTGAACGAGGGGAATCAAAAGCGAGCAAGATCCAAACCCCAGGTTTACTCTGTCTGTGCCCTGCTGAGGTTCTGGCCATATGGGGCATGCCCTGCATCCACACAGATTATGCAGCTCTCTGCAACCTCTTCCATATGGTGCCGTGGTCTCAAGCTTCAAGGTGATACATAACATCCATGTGAACAAACAAAGCCAGGAATTAACTCCCTATCAACTCAATCAAGAAATGCTCAGCAACATCCACAAAATTTCTTTGGAAGATGAGGAGTCCTGCTTTAACAGCAGAATCTCACTCAAATCATTTTATCCTCAAGCAAGTATTATCCACAAATGATCCTCRAAACAAATGAAAAGTGTAACATTTGTTCTTAGGTCTTCTAAATCCTCTTGCTGATTTTCCTGTCTTTTCTTGATCAATCACAGTTGCTTTATGGCCTCTCCAGTTCTCTACCTCTGCTATTGTTCTGCTACTGTAAATTAGCAGAAAGTGGGAAAACAATAATATATCCAGCTCATGCCAAATAAAACAAAGGGTAGTCCATCAGCCGACCCTTCATCAATCCTAAACACCTATTATATCACTAATAAAATAAACCCATGCAGTTGTTCTGCTCATGGTCACTAGCTAGTTATTCAAAGTGGYGGAATGGACTTCAAAATATATGAAAGAAATACAGTTAAGGACTAATTTTCCTCGAAGACCCTATCCGAAGTAAAAAAGTGAGATACTTGCACAAGGAGAAGGTAAAAAAAAAAAACTTTAAGACATTTAAGAGGCTATAATGGAGATGACAGAGTTTGGGATGGATAAAGTTCACATTCATAGAGATAATAAGCATCTGAATAAAGGCAAGAGACTAGTAGATGTTGGTAATGCAACTCAACCAGATTTTTAGTGGCAGAAAGTCTCCTTCACATGGAAACAAACATTAAAAAAAAAAGGATTTGAAGCAGCAAGGGACTAGGAAGAACTCTCAGGGGTGCAAACCTTTAAAACCTTTAATCCACCTGTTAAAGCTACTKTAAAATATGGATTTTAGTGAAAGGGTCCAAACCACAAAATTGCACCTGGGTTTTARACATCCTAAAGGTAGTTCACATCTGAGATCTTGGGTTGATCTCCTAGTGGGATAATCTGCCTACATCACATTTAGGTTCAGTTTCTCAGGAGCTATTAGCTGTCTGGGTCTGACTTGCAATTTTCAGTTCCAAGAAAATCAGAACTGTAAAGTGGCTTTTTGTGTCATGAGTACTACAAATTAATAGGGACTACTATTAATTTAATCCTCATTAAGATATTCCTGAGAGGTTACTCTATGTGATACTACTCTATTAATGATGTAACTGATTTTTTTTCAAGCATTTCCCTGTTCTATAATTTTTCCATTTCTTTTTTTTTCATGTATTTTCCACTATGTTTTGCATCAGCAGCTCCTCTTCATCTCATTCAATGTCAATAAACGTACCTATACAGCAACGAGTRATATGTGTAGGAACTACTGAGCAGTGGTAATGCTCCATAGCACACTTCTCTAATGAGAAGCATGAACTGGAACTGTTTAATCTGGACATTTTGTTTGACTGTAGCAGGACATGCTTAGAAATACATTTACTGAAAGAGTAACAAGTCTGGCAGACTTGCCTTCTTCAAATTAACATTTTCTGCTCAAACTTCATTAAAGGGCAATGAAACTCCTGTATATTTCCTTTGYTAGCACTGGTGAGAAGCAAGAGATTTATATGTAAACAGAAGTCTTTGCTTTTGTATGCAAGCTCTCCCTCCTGTTCAAACCATTCAACAGTGGTACAAAAATCCAGTTCTCAGTCACACTAGAGCTTTATTCTTTAAAAACTTCTTCAAGAGAGTAATATTCCACTTCTTCCCTCAAGAGAAAGGACATTGTGAAAACATGCCCTTTCAGGAGATACTTCCTTATCCCATAGGCCTAGAAAATCCATAGAAATTAACTTCTTTTAGCTGGACGAAAGTAATGCATGCAAAGGGAYATGTCAGCTGCTGCCTCATTTTTGCCCCCAGAGCCAAAGATATCCTATAGCCTCAGCAAAGGCAAGGAAGCACGGGAACCAAGATGGCAGAAATGCCCAGGATTTCAGGACAGTTCAAGGAATGAGAAAGTACCATGAAAGAAGTGCTTTTCACCTGAAAAGCCCTCCATAATCAGCAATCACAAACATGGAGCAGGAAGAGCAATGTTAACCTCTGTTTTTCAACAGAAGAACCCAGGAGTACCCACAGAAAGTGCAAACCCCTCCACATCCTTTCCAAACAGCACGTGGTTATGTGGAACTCGCTGCCATGCAAAGTTTTTTGATGCCCAAAATAGAAACACTGTTTGATAACTAAAGCTTGCGTAGCTCTTTGAGAAGCTACTACATACACTGACCTGAATACAAGCTCTGACTTCAGACAGTCCAGTGACAGCTGAAAGCTGAGAAGACACATTAGGGGAAGGATCAAAYACAAAGATTTGCCCGTGTCCTGCATTTTTTCTTACACCCCCTAATGCTCGGAGATGGAGACAGGACATGCTCAACAGCTAMGGTGCAAGTCCTCCACATCCCCACTAAATTCTTAACTTTCCAGATGACAAAGCCATACACAAAACACATGGATGATACAATGAATTTTCATTGAATAGCAAAGTCTATTCCTCTCTCAGCTCAGTAAAATACAGGCCTTTTGGGAATCTCCTTAGAATATTTTTTTTCACAGAGGATTACAATTTATTTGTATCACRAGCAAAAGCCAAATAAATGCCAATGGAATTAAAATGTTTAACCTTGGTTTGATTCTACTGCCTGATCAGACCAGGTTTATTTTAGTGTCACAGAAAGATTAAGACAAGTAATATCCAAGACAATGCCTTCTGTACACAAACGTTGAACTTGTTCAGTGCAATTCCTGGTGCTCTTTCCAGTTAAAAGTCAAATAAGCAGGTGTCAGAGCAAAAAGACAAAATACAGACATTAAAATTAGACTATCAATTTCTGCCAGCAACTGTCTTCTACCTTTTGTCATTTGACCCACACAACCACTCAATATTAATTCAAGAAAGTGTTAAAATGTTGTTTATTTTCATGACAGTATGTTACCTAAAGTAGTGCATTGAATTTTACTGCGGAAGGTGTTATTAATGTGGTTTTGCATTGAATATTACTACAGATATTATTATTCTGATTTCTCAGTGCTGTTCCATCAGCAACTGTTAACTTTCCTTGCTACTATTTAATGTGAGTGCTTCTAAAAGARTATGCCACAGCTACACCAAGTCTGCATTCCATGTATCCATTAAATGCCTTTCACTTAATGATTATTGAGATTTTGCCCTCAAAAAGTTCTTCTTCAGAGTGAGTGTGCTCCTGCTTTGGATAACACCTTTGTTAATTATTCACACGCTATTTATCTTTGCTGCAGAGTGCATTAAAAAGAATACATCGCTTAGATTTTGCTGTGTGCTCAGTCCATCATGGTGCCAATCACCATCAGTTCCCTTTGCAATTATTATTTTCAGTACTTCTGGGTGGATCCACTATAAGGATCCACTACCAAAACATAGTATTTTTTTTTTATAGCCAGTGTGAATATGGATATACTCTTTTGACTTTTTATTATTTGGTCTCCAATAAAAATATTTTTTACCTAGCTTCATTTGCTGTGACAATAGAAGTACACTGTGCAAAAAGTAGACTCTAACTAAACTTGGGTGCAGTCCTGTATTTCCACATAAACTGTTCTTCTACTGCATACTCATACACAGTCTTTCTGTACAATGACAAGTAGCTCTTGGATACACTAATTGTGCATCAAGCCTCGTTCTACACCTCAGCAATTTTTTTTCACAACAGAGATTGTAAAATTTTATGATTGTTCCATGTTTTGTTACTCAGTAAGCTGTTCAGTAAACTAGTAATTTATCTTTGAAAAGCTATCATTCACTGAAATGTGAAAAACAAACAAAAGRGCCAACAGCGCACTTGTGCAGCGTTCAGACATTGCCTGRAATTTCTAACAATCAASAAGGGAAGGCACAGGTAAGTAATAGCGTGCCCAAAATCACAAAAACCATCTAAACCAAAACTARGTACAGAAAAAAATCACTGCTCCCAAAGTAATAAGATCATCTTTGACTGAATGAAACATGCTCCAGCAAGACTCACTGTTTGCAGGCATATTTGGCAAACATCTGTAAATACTCAGAGTTTAATTTGCACACAACCACTTCATTCATCCATCTGCAATCCAGATTCAGAGCATTTCATCTYATATGTTGATCGTTCCTATGAAAACCTCAATAGTGACCCCACCAGCTACAAAATGCCCCCTCAGAGTCACTGTAATGACCATTTCTTTAGATTTATGAAGTCCTCTTGAAAAACTGGTTTCCAATTKCAAGCAACCCTCTCATCTCCAGATCATATTTTTTTTGCAGGCATTTACTGGACAGAAAATCTTTACAMAAAGACAAATTCTGAATGACTAAATCACTCCTTATCTAGATTTGAAGTCAATAGGAATTCTAGCTTAAAATTAATATACTTAATATAATCCAAGAAGGTTAAATAGAATAAATATCAAGCTCAAACRAAAAATGCATACACATAAATATTTAAACCAATGATATCTGTAAATACATTTTCTGTATTTCCCTTAAGCCTAAGAAGTCATTCTTTTTGTATTTTAATTCATTTATAAATGGTCTGTCATTAGCAGACATTGAACTAGGTGCAAACATTTTATTACAGTAGGGAGATGCATGAGCAGGCATAAATTTCACCCCTTAATAAGTAGAGTATGCAATTTAATTTGATCAAGAATAATTAAATTTGTATAAATTCAGGAAATGTATTCCATAGAGGACAAAACTTCAATAGGTGAAATACATGTAAATAGGGAGTTTTACATTTGAGTAAGATGAACAGACCATGGCTCAATTTCCATTATAAGAATTACAGTATTTAAGCAGTCAGAGCTGATTTTTGGACCTACATGGATGAAACTTCAAGGACCTGATCTGACAGCTCTTATGTCTTTGTCTTCTGGTGGGAGGTTTTTTTTTCTATGAGTAAGAAAAGCACTGGGGAGGACAATTTTTTCAGAATTCAGAAAAAGACACATACATACTTATACATTTTATGGACAGGACACAAACTTCCGTTTCAAACAGATTCTCACATGGCTGTGCTTAGAAACTTTTYCAAAATTATTATCAACCATGAAATACCAGCCAAGCTATTTTATGGAGAAGGAAATTAACATGGGACTATGAGAGATTCAAGTTCAGCTGCAACCTGGATTTCAGATGTATTGTTTTTTAAATAGGTTTTGTATTTTAAATTGATGTGAGATTGATACTAATTTCCTAAACTAAATTCCTCCATCAGTAATATATTTATAGTAATGCCAATTGCCATCTAGTCTCCTGTCARCATCCCTGACTGTTGGAGAGATGCTTCTCCTTGGAAATGAATGGAGAGGAAACCTGATCCAKCCTCTGTCTGCTGGGTTGCCACCAGGAGTGAAATGTGATAGCAATTCCCGCCATGGGGGCATCTAGTACTCCAGCCAACACACCTGCCATGGGCACCCAAATAGTTGTAATTTGATAAAAAAAAATCTATTCACTTACTGGACTTGCTTCAAAAATCAACCAGAGGTAATCTCTTTCCCCACTTCTTCTCAGGCCCCAAATCCCCCCCACGATTTTGCAATTCCCTAGCTGAAGATATCCAGTTTGGACACYGGGGATGGTGGTGGGAAAGCCATGAGGACAGTATCTTATTATGAGAAGCCATGGCTTAGGGCTTACGRTTTGGAGCAGCTTTTTAACTATTTGTGATAAAAAGTACCTTTGGTCTTGTACTTTTTCAATTCCTCCCTATGTTTATGACAGCAGGAAGAGCAGAGTTAGATAGAAATTATTGCAAAAGCAAGTGAGGCCCAGGRAACCTGACACACTGCAAACATTTTCATTCTGGACAGGGCACTGCAGATATGTGGGACTTCATTGATTTTGGTACATTAAACTCAGGAACACTCAAAAAAAATCAGCAGCTGAAAACACAGCCACACATACTGATTCCCAAAGTTTTTCTCCTTATGAAGAAATGTAAAAAGGTAAATAATCGCAGCAATCAAATTCAGCTCCTCTATGGAGAGTATCAAATTCGAAACCAAAGGGTTTCAGCCAACCATAAACCAAARCCTCCTGATGCAACCCTCCCCGACACTTGCACACAGCGATTTGGACTCCCCATTCCTCCCTGCCCCACTCCTTCCCCCTCTCTGGAGCTCCGACCGGGCCGGTTACCGGGGCCGGCAGGGCGAGACCCCCGGGGCGGGCAGGGGAGCCCGGGAGAGGGTCCGCACATGGAGAGGGGGCTGCTGCCAGCGGTGCGGAGGAAACGCAAAGCGGAGAACATTTGGAAACGAGCTACCCAGTCCCGTTTCTGGAAATAGACCAGCTCTTGAAAGCGACAAAAAAAGTGCAGCAGGCCGAAAATAGCTAAATAAACTGCAATTACAGCCAGCGTTAGCTGTCTAACCTGCCGGATTTTGCGCACGGTTGGATCAGCGGCAGCTGCTCGCTCGTTTGATGCCTTCTGAGACTAAAAAGCCCAGCGGCTCCCGAAAAGTTTGGCGGGCAAAGAGGACCGGGGGCGGTAGCGGCGCCCGCTGCCGCAGCGGGGACAGGGGACCCCGAGCTGCCGCAGAGGGGGAGCCCCACGGCCCGGGGGCGTCAGGGGAGGCCGGGCATCACGGCACCGTCTCCCTGAGCTCCCGCGGGCGACCCCAGCCTGGATGGAGATGATCTGCCGWCAGAGCAACAGCGCCTGTGACCGAGCCGCCGGCTAATCCGGCCAAGCGGATTATTAGCCTCCTCAGACAGATAGCCGCAGTTCGGCGCTCCCGGGAGCGGGATGCCAGCACGGCGCTTGCAGCTCTGCTGGGCTCGGCGTCCCGGCTGCTCTGACGGGATCAAGTGGGAGCGGAGCAGAGCCAAAGTGTGCGGGCAGGGAGCGAGGCCGCGGACCTGGCCGGAGCGGTGACACCCGCCAGGCCCGCACTCCTCGCCCCCAGCCCACTCTCCTAYCCCCATCCAATTCGTTTTCTTAGAMGTGCTCCCCTCTTTAAAAGAGGGGTCAGCCCTCCTCGGGCCACTCCAGCCCTTCGCAGGCAGGGTGGCAGCGGGGTGTAGTGCCGCTCCTGCCGCCCAAATCCACTCGTCCCGCGCAGAAGGAGTAGCTAAGTGCGGCAAAGTCCCCGGGGAGGTGCAAAGCTGTGCTGCGGTTGTCTGGCACTCCGAGGGACACAACTCGGCTTCAGGGGCCGATGTCTTGACAGCCTGCTCTCCGCAAGGAAAGGACATGAATCTTTAGGGGAGAACGAGGTTGTGTGTGTGTGTGGGGAGGGGTATACGCCTCACCCCCCCCCCCCCCCGGTATGCAAACTGAAAGGTCTAGAAACACCAGCCCCCTTCTCCCCTTCCCCTCCACATCCCTTCCTCAGGAGCATCGCCTCTTGCCCAGAGCCCCACGGGCCTGGAGCCGGCCCCCGGGGGCAGGGGTGGCCACGGCAGCGGGCAGGGCAGGCAGGGCCCCGCCGCCGCTCTGCTCTTTCCCCATGCCCCGCGGTCACAGCCCCTGCGTGCGTGGCCCGGGCCGSCGGAGTGGGGCGTCCCCAGGGGCTGCGAGAAGGTGGTCGGCCGTCCCGATCCTGTCTGCCCCATCCCGCCCGGGGAGGGGCACACGGCTGGCAAGCGGCCCCCGGCTGGCTGCAATGCTAAGGGGCGAGTGAAGCAAAGGGCACTTTGTGGGAGGCTGAGCGCAGCCTCCGGTGGGGCATTTCAGCCTCTTTGGTATGCTAAGTGGCTGCTTTTCACTGCTGCGGCAGCGGCGGGGGGGAAAGGAGCGAGACGAGCTGGCAAACGGAAGCCGGGGGCGGGGAAGGGTAAATCCGCCGAGGTGCCCACCTCGACTCTGCACCGGAGCCGGGCTGGGCAAAGCAGGAGCCGGCACCCGGGCTGCCTTTGAGGAGAGGGGTGAGGGCTGCCAGGGCTGCTGCTTGTTGATGTTGGGGTGTCACAGAGGCAACGAGAGCCTATGATCTACTACACTGCAGTGCCAGCGTCAGGAGCCTCCTGCTCGGGAGCTGCCACTGCAGGGCAGCCGGCACACACACACCAGCGCGCACACACGGCATCCCTCTCCTCACAGCCCGGGCTCCGACGCCTCTCGCCTCCCCAGGCACGCAAGTGCTTGCGGACAGCCTGCCTGCCGGGCTGAGCGAGCAAGGCGGCGTGGGGGACCAGAGGCCGGCGGGGAGGGCCCATATTTCCTCTGGAAAGCTCCCGGCTCCCCCGCCCGCCGAGCATCTCTTCTCGCCCACCTTGCTCGCCAAGCCGCGCGTTTGGCCACACGGACGCMCCGAGCAAGAGGGATGCAACAGCAGCAGCGTGACCCCCAGGGACCAGGCGGCCCAGAGCACCTGCATTTGCATTTCTTATGTAATGTACTGCAAGTTTCCCCCTCGGAGCCGGGCTGAACCGAAGCGCATGATCCCGGCCGCCAGGCAGACATAGAGACGGACGCAGAGAGACACCGGCTTGTGGCACAGAGGGGTCATCCCGGCAGCGAGAGGCGTAGGAGCGGCGCAGCCAACCCGGCGGTGCTGCTGCTGCCACTCGCATAGCTGGCTGAGTTGCCGTCTGGGCACAAGCCCCAAGAAAGTGTCCACCCCCTCTCCTCAGCCCCCTCCACCCTCTCGGCCTAGAGTGCCGGGGGCTGAGKGATAACGGGGAGCCCCCAGGCCGGGGGAAGGGGGTGTCTGTCTTGACTTCAGAAAGCCGAGCGAGGCGGTGGGTGGGTGTGTGTGCGTGTAGGGTGACATACTGCAAGCTATTCAGAAAGTGCTGTGCAGGACCCGAGCCCCGGCACACTCACCCACCGCAGGCAGGGCCGGCTAACACCAGCACAGGAGAGCCAGTCTCCTCTCCCCAKAACTGACTGGGGGGCTCCACGGGGGGCTTGTATCGGGGTCGGGAGTGGGGGGCTCCACAGTCTTCCCCTCAATAAGGATAGTGGTATAAAAGTTTCCTCCTTGGAAACAGCACATAGGAACTAGGAGATGCCAGCTGGGCACGGGTCGCCTTTGATTTTATTTTTTTACCCCTTTTCGGTGGTGACAGGGACTGATGCTAATACAAACCTCTCCTTGCTTATTCATACACGTATGCACATGCATGTCCGTGCTGGCCTCGATATATCCCCCCTTCTCCCCTCAGCAGGATTGCAGATCTACCTCGGCGAGCAACAGACAGGGTAGCATTTAAGAAAAACAACGCATTGCAATGGATTGCTTACCAGTTGGGTTCTTGTTTTTCTTAAGACTCTTGCCACAAAGACACTGCAGCATATGCGATCCTTTGCTGAAAATGTTCCAAAGAAACCACATTGATTTGGGCGAAAAGCAATCCAGCAGCTTATACACCCTGAGAAAGAAGAGATCCTTGTGGTTGCATAATAATAAATTGAGATCAGTTCTCCTGAAGAGGGGCACCAGTTTTATCATAGAAAAAGCGATTATATTCCGATCTTCTCCCAGTTTTTTTTCCTCACGTGGTATATTTCTTTGAGACTTTTCAACGGATGCTTTTTTTTCAGCCAGGCTGAACGGTTGTTCCCCCTAGACCAACACTGGATTAAAACCAAAAGCGTGGAGAGCAAATATAAGAAATCCCTTTTTTCAGCGCGAAGCCAAACGAAAAGTAAGGTAGTGAAATCCCAGCCGAGGCCAAAACCTCATCGGAGACACCGGCAAACCGCGGAAGAAAGATCCCCAGAGAGAAAACCATAGCCTGGTACTTGACTGCTAGGAGGATGGGTGGATCTGCAGAACAAAAGCCACGGCAGGATCCATCCTACTGAACGACTGCCATTGTGCAGCCCCGCGGCGGGAGAGCGCACCGCCAGCACCCGGCGAAGCCCGGCTGAGGCGCAGAGAGCGCTGCCGGCCGCGGGCAGCGGACCCCGCCCGCAGCCCC
>NW_026623576.1:646851-675556 GCF_030028575.1 Malurus melanocephalus | reverse complement strand
CCTCTCCTCTCCTCTCCTCTCCTCTCCTCTCCTCTCCTCGCCAAAGTAATCCATATCCACCTTCATGATCATCTTTACCTCTTTTTCAGAACAAAGGTTTGCTCTTTGACCATTCCTGTTTTCCTGTATCAGAGCACAAACTGAAAGTACAAGGGCGCTGTTTTGATCTATGGAACCCCTAATAATATTCACATTTCTTTAGACACAGTCAGATGTTGGTGTTTTCTCCTGAACCTGTGGAAGCTGTCATTGCTCAAGGAAGTGTAAGCCTAAAATATGAAAAATGCAGAGGCACACATGTGTGCTTTTTCTGCCTCACTAGGACCTGTTGCTTACTGACATTAGGAAACACAGTAAACATTTGGTTAGTGCACAAAAAATAACCCACCAGGAAACAGAAATTTTCCAATAGTTTTAATTTCAGTACAGTTCTGGATTTATACATGTAGATGAGCTGCTTGGTTAATATATCCTCATCTACACTGTATTTAAGCATCATTGCCTCGTTTCACAAACATGAAGAAGCACACACAGGAAAGAAGTGCTGTATTGTGAGAAGYAGCCCATGGAGTTTGCAGAACTGTAGAGAGTACCTACCTCTGAGCACCCAAATTTGTAAAAATAAAAGGAAGCAAAGCTTGATAGATGAAATGTGAGAAAAGTTAGAAAGAGGCAAAGGTCACAGAGGTGATGCTCTTATTGCTGAGAAGTGGCTTGGTCCCTTGTTCCATCAGCTTGGCCGTGCTGCCTGTTGCGCTAAGGCGCTGTCCTGCCTGGTGTGTGGCTGTTCCATCGGCTGCTGGGAAGACAAGCTGGCTCAGCCACCTTGCAGCCAGCTGGCTGGGAGTTCACAACAGCCCCAGTGCTATTCATGGCAGCTCATATGTCACAACTCCCTACAAACATAAAACTGATCGAGAGTATTCCCAAAATATCTGAGGTCTGTGTCTATCTTCTCTTGACCACAGGAGCCAACAATATATAGCTGGGAGCAGTCTGTGATCTGTGGAAAACAAAAGGTCGTTTACCAGCTTTCCACCCAAGTAATTGGTGTATCCTCCCTCAGGCTAGTGTGTAACTCCCTACTGTCTAAATGAAAGCAAAACTTCTCTTTRGCATCTCATCATCATTCAGTTATCAGGAATTGTGGCTATGGACCCCAAGGGAGCTGTTTCCRATGGTAGTAATGGATTTAAGGTTTACTAGAGTTATAACAGAAGCAGAAATTTCACACCTCAGTAGAGAAAACAAATACACACCTTGCCTGTCTGATAACTTAATGCCCTTGAAAGGGGACCCAAAACATGGTGGGACTGCAAAGAAATACCTGAGCAAAAACAGGAATTTTTTCAGGATTCCTCTTTATGCAAAGTCAAAGTCATGGAAAGGTTAGTCTTTTGAAAGAAGAGTTGACCTAATGTGGAAAAAAAAAAAAACCCACAAAAAACCAACAAACCAAAAAGAAGTTAGAAAACTTAGACATCTAGAACCATCTGAGATGTCCTAGGATGTCTTGCAACACAAGGCATGGAAGATACAATTCTGGATCTGTGGGAGACCAAGGCCCTTACAGAGCTGCAGGTGGAAACCACACAATGGATCCCAGAGAATCTCAAAAGGATAGTGATTGCTCCCCATGTGTAAGCTGTTGTATAGAGCCTCTAAWTTTTTATTGATTGCACTGGGGCTTAAATACTCAGCCCATACATAGAYACAGACAGTTAAGTTTAGGTGTTTTGCCTACAAGCTGTACCCCTAACTAAATGTTTATACCTGTAGACTCTTGCTATCCTTAGAGACAGCTAGCTCTGAAATCTATCATCTCTTCCTCTTCTATATTGGGGGCAGCGTCTGGAGAAGAAAGGGAGGATGAACCCTTCATCATACTTCGTAGCAGAGTTTTTTGACTGTTCCACAGAGACAACATCCAAAAGAAGTTCCCAAGTACCAAGAGCAAGGGAAATACAGGTGCTGTGCCTTTTTGGAAATGTCAGCTTGTTCTGGAGGAAAGGGAAGAAGGAGGGATTGTCAGCATACCAATGCACTTGCCCTGAGTGAATGAAGATTATGAATCTGAACACTGGATGATCTTACAAATTTGAACATGCCAATCCACCAGTTCCAGCCCAGTACCAATTTCTGTAGGACTAGAAGGGTGACACTTCTAATCTGAGAAAGGAAGAGAGACAATGGGGAATAAACCATATTCTTACAAGCAAATGTTGACCAAATCTGTTATTACATATATACAAAAAGAAATTACCAAATATCACGTTTTCCTGTTGTTCCACTGTGATGAGAGTGGTACAGGAGGCTCTTGTGACAGCTCAGGTGAGCAGTGCCCTAAACTGGTGGCACACTCCCTGTAAAGGGAATGCCTGGTTGAGTAGCCTGGGTAAAGGTGAACATACTCGGAGGGCCTGGGATTATTTCAGATTACTAAAGCAAGAGCATATTTTCATGTTCACGAGTGCTGTCCTCAATTGTCTGACTCTGTCCTAACAACCTGGTGTCTCATGACAGCATTGCTTGTGTGGGAAAGAATGAACCAGGTGAATGGGAGAGAAAAAGCCTGGAGCTGTCTACTCAGAAGAGGCTTAAGGTCCTGATGTTCAGCAGGAGCAATTGTGGGAGGAATCCTATTGTTTCCATAGGGTATAGAAAGATTTTATGAGACATTAACTGAGTGGTGGATGGGATATGAGTATGATGTGGATCTAGTGATAGATGAAATGGTCAGAAACCCAAATCAGAAATCCCAGCCTGTTACCTTGTTTCAGACTGGAAGCCCCATGAGAGGCTTTACAAGTGTCAAGTTTGCTTTACTGAGCAGTTTGTTGGTTTTAACGTAGCAATGTGAAAGAGGAGATTTATTCAAGGGTCAAGGCTCTGGTATGCTGGGTCTGGTAAAACATGAAGACTGTGCCTGGTCTAAATCTATTTTTACAGGGAAGAATAAAAGACCTAAATTGGAAGTAGCAGCGGGATTGAGACATTCAGATATTGTCCCACATTGGGCAAAATGTAATCCATTCATAAGTCTGTAAAAAACTTGAGTCTAGTTCATAGAAAGGGAAATGCTCCTGCATCCCTTCATTCTGTGAACACATTCCCTGGCAAATGTAAGATTCAGTGGCCATAACCATGTGTCAGTCCACCTGGGTGTGTACCAGCCCTGCTTTCCCCAAGGAAGACACTGGATGCAGGTGAGCTGGCAGAGTGCAGATTCAGCAAATGGGATAGCATATGATGCTGGAGGGACCCATGTAGGTTTGCATGTAGGATTTGTCTTCAGGAAGCCTGTTAAAATTCCTTCCATCAGACATGGAGCAGACTTGCCMAAGCAGATTGTGGTAGCCATACTTGCCTCTGCCTGCCCTGTGGCACCCAGATAGTGGTGACTCCCTTTAGGGCACTGGGCAGGGGCTAGAGAGCGGCGAGGGAATTACAAACTGAGCTTTTCAGCCTGCAGATGGTGGTGGCTGCTTTTAGGGCACTGGGCAGGGGCTAGAAAGCAGTGAGGGAATTACAGACTGAGCTTTTCAGCCTGCAGACATGTCCTGGCTGTGTTGCTGGGAACTGCCCTGGACTACCAACTCCAGATGGCTTCAGCCCAGAGCCTCCTCGATGGACCAAAACTTTGAGAGCTGAGCCCTGGCGACTCTAACATACAAGCAGCTGTGAAGCCCTCYGATTATGGCAGGAGGCTGGGCAGCATCCCTGTTTAAATTTTGAGGCTAATCCTTCATTGTTTTGCTCTGTGGAAACATGAATCTGTCATTTCAGAGGCCATAAACATCAGGAAACCTGAGATCTTTGTGGTAATTCTGACAACATACAGCTATGGGTAGTAGAGCAGAAGGAATGAATTTTTAAACAAACCTGGTTGAGGCACGACTTTCAAAGGCAGATTGGGCTTCTTTTCCTTCAATAGCAATAATTCCATAAAGTGCAAGAGCATGTAGTACAGGGCAGAGGATAGTAATGTGAGAAATGTAAAAACATTGAGGAAGCAGGTACAGTTAAGATAAATATACTGCAAGAAATGCCTCACGGACTTAAGGGCAATGGCACAGAAGAAGCAATTAATTGTGAAACTAAGCAAATATTGCAGGKTTTAGGACAGAGGAAAGGCTTAAAATAGCTAAGTCTAAGTTGTTTAGGTGACATAATGGTTTTGTATCTGTAGCTGGTCGATTTAATTTCAGATATGTGTAATTGCTATGAAGACTGACTAGTGAAACTTCCATCGTTCTTAAAGGGCAAAGCATTTGTGTTACAACTCTGTGGCCAAATTAAAAATGGTGTCAGTGAAGGGCAGCAAAATGCTTTAAGTGGTTAAGTGGAAGAAAATAAATCTGCTTCAGCAGAGCTTTTGTATCTTAGTTTATTGTATTTGAAAGATGTGAAGAAATCAAGCTGTTTGGGAAAGAAGATACTGCAGTGATTTTTCACTAACCTGAGCAGTAGAAGCAACAGTTTCTGAAAGATCTTTAGAAGAGATTRACAGCAAACCCTGATGAAAACATAAGAATACTATGACACTTTGAACTTCATGCTATGATCCAACAAGGAAGCAGTAAGTATATGCCAGTCTAAATGAGAGCTTAATTGATACAGAAAGCAGAGACTCAGTTGCTGTAGAGATAGGGAGCAGTGCAGTGGTGGCAAGCTTGAACACATGTTTGCAGACTGTTTATCTTTGCCTTGGCACCATTTAGTGGAGCACCCTAAGGCAGCAGCTGCACCAATTGAAGCTGTGGGCATGAAAGGTGTGCTGCCAGGCTATTTAAACTAATCAGGTAAGTGTGCAGACAGTGCAGCACTGTGACTGTGGGAATGGGTCACCAAAGAACAGAAGAAATCTGCTTGCTATGAAATAGASTGGGGGAATTTGCAAACATATACCTGCTGGACACAGAGGACTTTTTCCTGAAGTGTTTTAATCTGCAGTGTTTTCATATCAACACTTGTTCTCTGAAAGAATATTCATCATCCACAAGAGGAAATCAGAGTCCCCTAAAGGAATAGAATTCAAACCATTCAAAACTTAAATCAAGTACACGTGTCTTTCCTTAGAATAAATTATTTTCCAGGATTGATTTGATTATGTAGTGCATCAAACTCAGCCAGTGATATCAAACTGTCATAAGATAAAAGGTGACCTTCAAGTAGACAAGTAAGAAATAGTTGGACATAGAAGTCGACTCACCTATGAAGTTGTCTGCCACAGAAACTTATCTCACTGAAAAATAAGAGACTTGGCCATGAGAGACAAGAGGGGAAATTCTACCAGGGTATCTTTATTTTCTACTGATTGTGCAGAGAACTGAATCCAGCCCACCTGCAAAATTAACAAGTGGCCAAAGCCATAGACCTGGAAACAAGGGGCTCTCTTCAGGATAAAGAGAGTAATTTTCTAATCCCTATGYTTTTTATTGCTGTTTTCTGAAGAACCATCCACTAAACTGCTTGCTGGAAGAAGTAATTGATACTACTTCTATTTGTTCTTTTCATGTCTAAAGTTAGGGGCTGCAGCCCTACCATAACATATATTTAAGTATTTCCCACTGAAAGCAATACTTTGAAGACTTGATCCAAGGTCATGATGCTAAGATCATTGACTGGAGCTTTTTCTTTTGTTCTTCCTATGTTATGTGTATGTCTGATGCCATGACACAGAAATTTATGAATTGCCCAGGTAAACAAGAACAAAAAAAYGCACAAAGCTGAAAAAGGAATTAAAGAGCTTAGTAAGCAGAGATAATGTCGACAGTTGTCATTTGGGGTTTTTTTCATTGAGAACTCTGTACATGCCAGATTTTATTATCACTAATCATTTCCAGAGCTGTAGCGATCAAGAGGAATAAAGATACTTATTMTCTTTTTYTTTTTTTTTCCTGACCATAAAAGGATCCAAGGCTTACCCAAGACAGATTACCCTAATTCAGATTTAGCTTGAGTACCTTGACAGGCAATTTTGCCCTGCCATTGGGATACAACTGAGATTTGGAAATCTGTCCCCCCAGCTGACCCACTTTTGCATTTTCTCCTGCATAAATAAAGAAAAATCTTTTCTTGGTAAAGACTGCAACAGGATATCTATCTGTTCTTTACCTCCAAAGCGTTGCTTTCTACTGTGTAAGTTTTCTATATGCTCTGTTCTGAAAGCACGATAACATATGATCATTGCTGAAGACAGCTGTCATAGGACTTTTTTTTACATCTAGGAATGCAATATTCTGCAGTGGTTGTATGAAGACACTATTCAAGATGGAATTCAAATTTTTATGCCTTATGGTAGTGATAGTGGATTTCAGCTCCTCATTTTAAATACCTAAATGTAGGAGGTCTACATGTATTTACACATAATCTACACATGTCTATGTGTGAGRTAGCTTTCTCTGTTCCCAAGGTAGTCATGAGATTTCCTCAGCACAATGAATGGACTATCTAGAATTTAGAGTGACTGTAGTTTARTGTTTTTCTACTCCCCTCAAAACAAATGCCAGGTCAGCTTTGCACTGTATCAGCTGAAAGCCACTATTGATTTCACTGACCCTACTGAATAGCTKTCCATAATTGAGATTATGGTTAAGAGCCTCAATCTGCACATTGAATCCAGTCTTTTGTTACATGTAGGTAATATGCCAATGAACAGAGTGTGAAAACAAGTTGGGTTAAGTTCAAAAATTATCATACAGCCAATCAAGTGTATAAAATAGTAGGCAATCATGCATCCACTCATGAAAAATACCCTCTGTGTGGACATGCTGGTTTCTGCACGTGCAAGTTAAGCCACATCAGTTTCACTTTCTACTATGATCACCTCCCACACAAACAGCTTGATCTTCTGAGGTGCTGAGAATTCATGCTTTCTGGAGSCAAGAAAAGCTGCAACAGTACACCAAATCTGAAAATTGGGACACTTATTTAGATTCTATGTGGCAATTTGATTTAAATACCCAGCTTGAAAATGTTAGGACAGCTTCTTCAGTGAGAAAAGAAAGCAGGTCCTGTGATTATTATTCCTTGTTCTTCCAGTCAACATCTTCCAGTTAGCATCTTTTCTCTAGCTGGTTTTTTTTCCCTTACAGATTCTGCCATTACATTCTGCTGACTGGTATCRGTGATGGTCCCTCTTTGACACTTGTCATTTTCAGATCTTTTCTCCACCCTGTATTTGTTGAAGGTAGAGATKTGCACCACACATCCTCCCCTGCTTTTCTCCTTGTGCTGTTATATATGAATAGAGTTGTAAATGATTGGGTAAGTCCAGACYTCTGATTCGTCATTATGTTACATTTATTCTGCTCAGGTATAAGTGGCATTACAAGTTGTGTACATTGGTCACCACAGAGCAGTGGAAAGCAAGGCTTTTCAAAAGGCATTTGCTATCCTGGTTTACATTCATTCACTCTCACTTGTYTCTCTCTTGTCTGAAAGGCTTTAATCTGGAAGGAATTAACTCTAACAATTTCTATTTTGAAAGAATAAAGTAGCAAGGCCTATTCCATGGATCAGAATTATGTCTCAAGTACTTCAAGTACTTTTTTTTTTTTTTTTGGCAATATAAATTTTAGGGGAAAAGAAATAGCATCCAGAATGGATTTTATTTTGCTATTGCAATTTAAAAAATAGCAACTCCAATAAAAATTATGAAGGCAAAATAAAAATCAATCTAACCTTAGAATGGTAGGTGAAAAATAAAACACATATAGCATCTTTCTTCATATTTTCTCTTCATATCAATATTTAGTAGACGTTTGTGCTGAAGAAGTTATTAATCTAGAACATCTTTCTAAAGAACTTTTTTAATTCTTTTTTTCCTGAAGGAAAAGTATTTACTTTGAGTTTTTTACATATTTTTTAATATTTTTTTCTCTGCCAAATTAGTTTCAGGTCTGAACTGGGCAACTCACCAACTTTTCAGCTACATTAACACTAATTTTTTGAGTAGCACTTACACTGCACAGAGTTTGCACAGAAAGCACCAAAATTTTTTCACTTAAAAGCTTTACTTTGTACTTGGAGCATGGCCCTTAGAGGTAACAGTCTACTCTTTAATAAATTAAAACATATAGTGATGTACTTTKGTACTGCAAATGAATGAGAACATATTGTAAATAATAAATTACAAGAGAGACTGTCAACGTATCTACCGCAAGTCTTAGATCTCGCATTTATGTTACACTAAATGACTGCTCTGTGCCTTTGTCATGGAACTGCAGAACTCAAAATGAGGTGTGGTAAAATGTGAGTGCTGTTGGAAAACAAAGCCCAAGTTTGTTTCCTGTTCATCCTTGATGTCTGGAATCACTGTTGAATCATCTGAGCTCTTATTCCTTATTTGGGGTACAAGTCAAAAGCAGAAAGTGAATTAGAATAATGGTCTAATCATCCTCTATAGAGACATCTGTGCCATCCTGCTATCATTTTTTAAAGGAAAAAAGGTACTGCTCAGGGGCAGCAGTTCATTGATTTTCATTTAAAAGATAAAGCAACAAAGCATTAAAAAACAGAATTAAAGCCATTTGCTTAACCCCATTTACCTATCTGAAGTTAGATCTAGAGCAGCAAATCAAGAAACACAGAAATCAGCTTAACCAAAATTAATATAGGTTTGGATGTTGTAGCAGCTGCAAAAATTCTGCTGTTAGTTCTTCAACTAAGGCTCATTTTCACATAGAATGGTGGCAAGATAAGGCTTGCAGAAGTCATTTAAGAGTGAATGGACTACTGATTATATTTATTAATGCCACCTCCAACGTGTATTAGGTTTCAATGGAGTTTTAGAAAGAATCCAACTTAAGTGGCAGATGGTAAGGATGAAAATACTGCTGTGGAAAACTAGGCAAAGCAGAAAACATTTATGCTCTTTAATAAATAACCTAGGGTCCTGTATTTTTATAAATAACCTAGGGTCCTGTATTTTTTTTTAATATATTCCTAATGCATTCTGAATCCCATTTCAGGACTACCTGAATCTGAGCAGGAAAGAATATTTTCCATGCTTTCCATTCTGCAGGAGTAGAGGTTGGAGAAGTATCTTCTAAGACCTGCCTAGACATCTAGGATCTAACTATCCCTGGAACATATTGGAATGACACAGTGGAAAGTAAATAGTCAGCACAGATTGATTCAATAGTTTCCTGCTCTGGTTTATGCTCATCTTTCTTTGCACCATTCATAAACTCTTAAGGAATCACAGAGCAATGTAGAGAGCACTACATATATGGGAAAATTTGAGATTGTTTCATTTACAAGTATCTTAATAAATCCTTTATTTAAAAGAAATAAAATTACATTAGAACTGATGAGCGACCAAGGACAAAAAGCAGGCAGAGCCCTGCCACAGCATGACCAGAGCTGGTATAAGCATATTACCATTTGAAAATGGAAGTGGTTTGGTTTAGGAATGAGGTTTATCCCCCTATTTCTTCTTTCCTAAAATATGCTTTGTAAGGAAGCTGAGTTAAGCAAGCACAAGAAATATGGTTTGATGAAAAGAATGTTTAGGTTGTCATTGACCTAAGCATAGAAAGAACCTGTAATGTCTTTTTGGATTTCATTTGAAAAAGACAGGAAGTTAAAAAGAGTTAGGCAGCTGAAAACATGTTAGACCTGAAAATCTTTAGCTAAAATAATTGCTAGAATTATAATCTCTCATTTTTTTTTTCACTATTTAGGCACCAAATTTAAGTCTCATTGTGTTATTGAGGTTATTTCCAAGCTAGTTGCCACAAGGTACCATAAAATTGGAAGACTTGATTTCTTTTCTGCAGTAAGCCTATTTATCAGGCATTGACTGACAAATAGAGCTAAAATATGGAGAGAAGATGAAAAACAGAGCAAACCTTTCAGTTTCTCTCTCTCGTCACACTCAATTCAGGATGCACTGCTTTTTGTTACTGCCCATCAACAGGAGTAAAAGATAACGTTCCACACAGCATTAAAAAAGGAGGCCATCAGCCTAGCTTTAATAAATTAAAACAAAATCTAATAAAGCTACTTTCTCAAAAGGGCACCTGCCTCTGAGATCATCTCCTCTATATTTTTTCTCATTATTTAAACTAATTTTATCTAATTTAATTTTTTTATTACTTCTCCATTGTCTGCTGCTGTGAGACCATTTCTTCCCTGTACACAGATGCAAGCAGCTTGCAAAGATTCATCTCAGGATACCTGCAGGTAGAACCAAAATCTTGGGGCCCCCTCATGCACCCACCTGTTTGTTTTTTCTCCTCTTCCTTAGCTTCAAGCTGAATGAGGCAATATTGGAAAACACATGACCAAAGATGCACTCAGGCATAAAGCATTCCCATCTTGACTCTCACCTCACAACCCTGCACTCCATAGCTCAACCTCGGGCATGTTTCTGTTCAATGTGGATCCCATGCAAAGATCCGCTTCAATTACCACCTTCTTTACAAGATCTAAGTTATTTTTTAGATATTTAATTTTTCAATCTGAGCTGTCCTAGGAATGCACTAATCATCTTACTCCTAGACCTACATCATTCAGAACCCAGCACACCAAGTATTTAACTTTCCATGACAGCTTGGCAGTTATTCTGTGGGCTCCCCTCATGTCCTTTAGGTAGGTAGAAAAGGAAAGCCTCTCCTCACAYCCCTTGGGATAATGATGTCTCCAGGGTGATACTGTCTGTTCCTGCTTCTTTCTCAGGGCATGATGAAGTCTGACCATGTGAGACAGGGAGCAGCTTCTTAGGTAAACAGTCCTTTCCCCAGCATCTGCAGGGATTCAGATGAGAGAAATAATAGTACTCACCAGCTTCTACATGGACCTACACTTYTTCTGAACTCTCAGAAAACATTTACAGATTAACAAATCTTAGTGAATATTTTCCTACTACCATCTTGCTAAGGTCTGCCACTTGAAGCTCAGATGCTTTAACTTTAAGGAGCCTTAAAGCCTATTTAGAAAGTCTAGGTTTTCATCCTAGAGGAAATGTGGCTATTGAATTCTCATTTCTCTTTTGTTAAACTAGGGCATGACACTAACCGAAGTGACACTCATTTCACATCAAAGAAACAAATCAGAAATAATTTYTCTCCAACTGGCACAGGTCATACTTTCTGAAAGTGGTATTTCAAAGAGCATAGGCATTGCTCTGCAGAAAGCTGCACAGTGCCACTTGTGGCAGCAATGTTTGTCTCCAGATCTAAACCTCATCAAAAAAGCTAAATACCCTTTCGGCATAAGTTCCTAACATTATTACATCTTCCATGTAAAGGRTTTTGTGTCATAGCCATAAAAAGTAAAGGCTTTGGAAAATGGCCCTGCAGTTCTCCAAACCATCATTCAGATAGCCAYATTTCCTAATTCCCACCACTTCACAGTGTTTCTCTCTTCCTTGCTGCAGTCTTGGGTTTTGCAGCCATTTCTCTTTTCTGCCCAACTTTTTCATTTCTAGAGGAGGGAACATTGTTTTATACTTGATCTGTTCCTCATTTTGTATCCTGGAAAATGAACACATTTTCATTTTTACAGTGCCTCCTGACTTGAACGCGTGAGTTTAATCTGCTTCCAGCATAGCAACACCAGGAGCACTGTCAGCCACAGATCAATTTAGTTATTGTTGTGGTTTAACCACCAAGACCAAGACAGTTCACAGAATCGCAGAACAAGCTGAGTTGGAAGGCACCCACGAGGATCATCGAGTACAACTGCTGGCCTTGCACARCACCATCCCCAAGAGTCAACCCATGTGCCCCAGAGCATTGTCCAAATTCTTCTTGMACTCTGTCAGGCTGGTGTTGTGACCACTTCCCTGGGGAGCCTGGTTCCAGTGCCCAAACACCCTCTGAATGAAGAACTTTTTTCTATTATCCAACCTAAACYTTCCCTGACACAACTTCAGGCCATTCCCTCAGGTCCTGTCCCACAGAGAAGAGAGGAGTGGCTGCCCCTCCTCTTCCCCACTTGAGGAGGTTGTAGCCTGCAATGGKATCTCCCAGAATAATCTTCACCACAACTTTGCCAGGCACTGAAGCAATGCTGACAAGCYTGTAATTTCCAGAGCTCTCCTTCTTGTCCTTGTTGAAAACTGGGACAACTTTCACCATCTTCCAGTCAKCTGGGAGATCTCCAGATTCCTAAGACCGCTCAAAAATCATAGAGAGAGGKTTTGCRGTGAYRTCAGTAGCTCTTTYAGGATTCTTGGATGTATCCCATCAGGCCCCATAGATTGTTGGGATCTTGCTGGAGCAGCAGATCCCTCACAAGTTCAGGGTCAGCTGTGATTGATCATTCTCACAGTCGTGGTCCTCCAGCTCAGGGCATTGAGAGCCCCTTGGTCTGCCATCCATGCTGAAGACAGAGGCAAAGAATGTGTTAAACSCCTCTAACTTGTCYGTGTCCCTGTTTGTGAGGTGACCAYCCTCAYCCTATAATGGGCTTRGATAAAGCCCTCAGAYCAAAAGGGATCTTGTAAAYKCTCTGCTGGTGTTRGCAATGCMGGSCAGGTGTGACCACAAAGGAACAAGGCTCTTGTACCAGTTTTAAGCTACTGGCAGTTTAGAAAGCAATTCAGTGGCATTTAGGAGCATCTAAAGAAGTCAATGAAACTGAAACAAAATTTGTTGCTGATGGAGCTTGTTTCCCAAGTTGTCTCTATATACCTCAGGAACACAGCATATGCTCCCACACTTGCATTTGCATAGCTGGCAAGCATGCTTTGGTTATAAAGTAACACATGTGGAATAAAACCATTAAAGAACAATAAAAATTAGAATCCCATGAAGCCAGTGTACATGATGATCACTTATCAGAACATGGTTTTATTTTAACATATGGCCTGTAAAAAATGTTACTCAGTATATTTTAAAATCTAAAAGAATGACCTTTTTAATTGCTGATGAAACTGGCTTGCTCCCCAGGCAGTCCAGTCTTGATGAAGCTACAAAGGAATTAACTGTTTTGTGACAAAAAAAATTAAATGCATAACTTATATTTCCAGGAAATACCACAGATTAAAAAAGAAACCTAGAAATATGGTGCATCTTTTAATTATAATTTTTTTAATACTCATAGTGAGAAGAAGTAGAAATCACAGTTACCACGAGCCACCATTATAAGCATTAATTCAACTGATTAAAAATTATATTAATAATTTAACCAATTTTAATAATAGAATAACAGACTAGGTTTGATGAGCTAATAATACAAAGATTTATCTACAGACAGAAACACATCATGCACAGGGTACATCATTTCTCATATTCATAGAAGAGCCATTTCTCTTATAATTAAAAAATTGTAAGATTTGATCTACTGAAGCATCATAAAACACCCCAGTGTGACTGATGTAAACCTATCAGGGGAGCTGTACCAGACATGTTGATTCTTATCTTATTTTAACCCTGTTACTTTTCAAACAGTCATTTGTACAGCGTGACACGGGGTTCAATTCTGCTTTTTTAAAACCTTTTTTCTTTTATTAAATGCCATAAAAGCATTTTCTTGTGAAGAAATCATAGCTCATTTTACATTTCTCTTAACAGCATTTACTTAACGACTTCACCACTTCGGAGTTACAGCTGGGACTGACTCATAAGATATTTATATAAAGGACTATTTTATCTTGTAGCTAAATTCCCATATACAGACAAACTCTAACCATAGATAGAGAAGGACAAGACTGGTACCAAGCAATGTGGATTTATATTTAGGATTGCTGAAGACTCAATTTTACAAAAAGCCTCTGAAGTGATCTCACTATTTATTCATTTCCTAATAGACTAACCTGAGCTTATTTCCAGGCAGAAAATGCCTGCAAATCTTGAGGAAAGAAGAGGCTTTTACGGTCCATCTGCTGCCCTCTCCTACCCAGAACATGTGGGCAGTTGCTCAGCTGTATTGATTTGTTCCTATCAGAGAATGCTCGAGGAGGCCTCTCAGATATTTCCTAACACATAACTGACAAGTGTTGTTTCTTTTCAGATATACTCTCTGTTTAAATTGAAGTAATTTTTTTTGTTTATCCCTGAAAAACAAAACAAGTACATTTAATGCTTTGACAAGACATGTTTTCTTCCCCACGTCTACAGTTTTTCCAGTGAGGTAAAATAAAAAAAAAAAAAAAAAAAAAAAAAAAAAAAAAAAAAAAAAAAAAAAAAAAAAAAAAAAAAAAAAAAAATAATAATTATAAGTGACTGGAAACCCCAAATGGTAGTCAAGACAGACTGAAAAATGAAAGACTGAGGAAAAAAAAAGGAATTTGGGGAGGGGGGGAGGATGGTTTTAATATAAAATAGGCTGGACATTTTGAAAATTCCCTTTGCTCTGCTGCCAAATGAGGGCAGACACGGACCCCCTGCTAGTATCTGATATTCAGTGTTACTGAAGCCATGACTCTTAATAGAGGCAATTACTGCAATTATCTTTGTTCACCCCTGCCATACTCGCTCTGAGGGCTCCGGGGTCAGCCTGGCTTGACACCCGGAGGTTCCCAGCCCCATGGAGCAGGTGTGTGCCTCATCACAGCCTTTGCAGGGAGCCAGCCTCACCCCTTGGAGCACCTCACCCAGTGCTGAGGATGGAGCCCATGGGCAACCACTCTCAGATTCGACTGACTTGTGGTGTTAGGGGTTTATCCATTCTCATGGGCTTGGAGGAGGATTGGGATTTCCTCAGCTCTCCGGAGACCCTCACATCCTCCCTCTCAGCTCCATCGCCCACCTTCAGATGGCTGTKTTCAGGAACTCTTTCTCCATCCGTGTCCACGTGTCCCTGTAGAGCCCATTCATGCAAACCCACACACAGGAGACTTCTATGGCAAACCGGGTTCTATTTTTGACAGCAGGAGAAGGGAGGGAGGAATGACCCTCCTAGCCTACAATCTTGAAATTATAGTTGTATTTTTCTCCTTTGCAAAAATAGCTCTGATTCTCTGATCTTGTTCATCATTGAGTTGCTGTGGAAAAATGTTTTGTAAACACCTCTGATATTACGATAGGTTTGTGCTTAAATTCCTAAGAGTCAGAAAGACTTGAAGAGAGACAGTGTATAAACTTGMAGCTAGCACATCACTACAAAGGGAAACAGTCCCTGTGGGGTMAGTCAGCTACCTCTGTGAGCAGCTAAAGCTCAGGGGCTCTGTTACAGCTTTTACTCTATATATTACGTGCATTGTGCCCTCCTCCATCCCAGTGCCACAGCCCATTCATACATCATTGGAAACTCATGGATGTGGCTCATTGCACAAATAGTTGTTAAGCTATTGCTTGCAATTTAGAAAGGGACAAGTCTCAATCACCTAGACTATCTGTGTTATTTTCAGAAAAAGAGGTAGGAAGGAGGTGGGTCAAAAATGACAGAATTTACACTCAGAAATTCCTGGATAACACTATCTGGGGCACGAAACTCCATGATGTCCTTTTCAACTGGTACCTTTCCACATTAGAAAAAAAGACAGGAAATAGTCTTCTCTATTTAGTTCACCAGAACCTGTTCRGAGATTTTCCCATGGAAGATGAGGACAAACTTCCCTGGGTTCATGAGGGTGCACAGCCAAGGCTGTCCCACTCTGGAGCAAATATTTACTCTGTTAGCATCTGTGTGATAGAAAAGTGGGACAGCATGGTTATCATTTTATTTTTTAAAAAGAGCTGGTCATGCTTTATTAGGTTGATATCTTCAAAGAGGGCTATGTGGAGTGGATTCTAAATAGGCAAAGTCATCTAACATTTTAGTCTCTGTGTAATTAATGAAGAAAGATAAAGATCTGACTTGATGAGTCTGCGTCTCCCTTCCACTGTCTTCAGAGACACCTYCCCTGCACCATTAACTCTAAAGGAAACGTGGGCACTCTCTTTCCTCCTGCCAGGCCAAATACCTCACATTTCTGCAGATTTTTATAGATAGTTAGACATACTGTGATTTACTTGCACACACTCCCCTTCCACAGAAACTTTTATTATAGTAAGTACTTTAAAAGTCCCATTGTAAAAGCTCTCAGATGGTATATATGTTTGGTGTTTTCAGGATATAGTGAAATGATTCATTGACTTCCRAAGAATCAAGGAACCAACCTGACTGCCCACTTCCTTCCTTTGGCCTGTTGGTACAGCACAAAGTGAATATAAAACACTATCTATCTACCAGACTCCCTGGCTTTTCTAAGCTAATGCTCAAAGAATTATAAGTGTCTATGACATAGAAGAATTATAAGTGTCTATGACATGGCAGTATTTTATTCAGTGCTCTACCCACTCTAACTCGGAGTCTTGGGCAGGGAGTGGAGTTCTAGGATGCTATGACTAATGGGATTGTATGTGAGGAGCTCGTTTTAATCTCAAGATGTCTTTTTTTTTTTTTCCCTGCCTGAAAAGTCTATTCCAAGAGGATTTTAATAAGAGCTTGGAGTTTTCAAGTAAGTTTTGAAGGCATTACCAAAAACAAGGAGTAGGATTTTGGTTTTCTGGGAAAAGGGATGGAAAACAATTCCGCAGGGTAAGGGTGTGGATCATCCAGGTAAAACAGGTCCTGGTAGAGGTGAATCTGAGGTGTTGGACAACTGTGSTAGTTCTGGGGAGAAGTGGTAAGGCAGATCTCATTACAGATTGTTTAGTTTTCTGATACAGGCATGCTAAAGGTGCCAGACACCTCTCCCCTGTGTAAGAAGGATTGTTCCTGTAATTGCTTGTACCTTCTCTATTTATCTTTGCCTTATGAATGTATTTATAGCTTCTGGAAGCTCCTTTTCTTGGAACCATGYGGACAGGCACTCAGAGCCTGTTAGCTACTGGCCTATTCCTGCTTTTTGTAGAATAATAGGATTTGCTGAGTTAAAAGGGACTCACAAAGATCTTTGAGTCCAGCTCCTGGCCCTGCACAGGACAGCCTCAAGATGTACACCATGTGCCTGAGGGCTTTGTCCAAAACCTTCTGGAACTCTATAAGGCTTGGGGTGCCTGTTCCAATGCCCAGACACTCCCTGGGTGAAAAACATTTTCTGAATATCCAACCTAAGCCTCCCCTGATACAGCTTCCTGTCAGTCCTTTGGGTTCTGTCACTGGTCACCACAGAGAAGAGATCATGGACTGCCATTCTTCTTCCCCTTTTATGAGGAACTTGTGGATTGCAATGAGTCCTCTCAGTCTCCTCCAAGCTGAACAGACTGCTCCTCACACGGCTTCTCCTCTAGACCCTTCCCCATCTCCAAAGCCCTCCTTTGGACACTCTGATAGTTTAATATCTTTCTTATACTGTGGCACCCAAAACTGCACACAATTTTCAAGGTGAGGCCACCCCAGGTCARAGCAGAGTGGGACAATCCCCTCCCTTGCCCCGGTTGGTGATGCTGTCCCTGATGCCCCCAGGTCAGGGTTGGCCCTCCTGGCTGCCAGGGCACAAGGACTCACGTTGAACTTGCCACTGACCAGGATCCCCAGGTCCCTTTCCATGGCAYTGCTTTCCAGCACCTCATTCCCCAGTCTGTCTGTACATCCAGGGTTGTCCCATTCCAGGTGCAGAATCTGGTACTTGTTTGGATAAACTCAACCCTCACATTTTTCAAGGTCTCTCTGCAGAGCCCCTCAGCCTTTGAAGGAGTGAGCAGCTCCTCCCAATTTAGTGTCATAGGCAAACTTAGTACGATGTCCACAACATGTGACACCTTTCTCCTGATGATAGCTATGAATCTAAACCCTTTGGCTTCTGGTGGAGACAACAGCTCCCAGTTTTGGAGGGTGATTCTTGGATCTCGTGTGCTGCTCTCCAGAGTTGTAGAAGTCACATGTGGCTCAGTGTACTGGTTCCCTGCTCCTGACTGAAACAGCCACAGATTCCCCTGTGAGGAAGCAGAGAGGCGCCAATGCAGGCTGGGGTGGGCTGCTCATCCATGCAGAAACTGAAAAGAGATGTGTTTAAGAAGGGCCCAAAAGACTCTCAGTAAGCAAACAGCTTTAGGGTTTCAAATGRCACCCTATGCCTGGATTTGATGCTGTATTTATGAGGGAGATCAATTAAGAGAAGTAGTCATTTCACCATTTCACAGAGTATGTCATCTTCAGAGGTCAGGGATGACTGTTAAATTACTTTAACTGACTTCTCATGTATKAAAGGCTTGTAAATGTCACCCACACATTCCATTCTGAACACAATGACTTTAATTAGACTTAAATATTTCAATCCTCAAGCAACTAAACCCTTTTGTACCACAGAGTGGGAAAAGACAAGATTGAGGCATCAGTCTACAGTGAAGGRAATCTACTACAATTGAAAGGACCTCTTTTACTCAAATTGAAAAATTGCCATGACTTCTTCCAGTATGGATATATTTTTCTTCCCAGAAGCATTTCTTTATCATCCCAAATCTGATGTTCAATTTGACTTTGAGTAAATGTCAGTCATCAGTCCTTTGACAGGTGCATTTCAGAGTACCAGTTCATCTRCTGTCCTGCTCCAGTCAAAGTCTGATGTCTTAGCATAAGGGAGGAAAATAAAGAAGACAAAATTTGGCCAAAAGTTGTTGTTCTTATTGAAATGAGGAGCCCTGAGAACAGATTATAGTCATTTATTGCAGAACTGCCAGTTCTGTGGCACTCCACAGGCAACACTGTCATGCCTTCCTCACCCCAGGAATGTGTGGCTGAAAGTGGATGGCAGAGTGGTATTTAGAGCCACAAGATCCAAGGCAAGAAGGTTCACAACCTCTTATGCTTACTTTGGTACCTGCCTGTGCAGTCTTCATGCTCTCAGAAGCTGGATCAAATCCTATCTTTAGGATGGCAACGAACGTCACCTTCCAATTATAGTGACTGCACCACCCTCCAAAATCAGTGTTAATTTATCATCTTCCCTGTTAGAAAACTGCATCATATGTCAAGGTGAATTTTCCTGACTTCTGCTCATTGGATCTAGTTGTCTCCTGTTACATAACACTGAATAGACTTCCAGTTTTACTTTCTTTCCTAAAAGCCAGAACTACACACTTGTAAGATCTTTTTTTTTTTCCCCCCTACATGTATGAGTAGCTACGCAAGATCTTATCTCAGCCTCCGTTTTATGAGCTGAATAGGAACAGCTTCTCATCTGAAGAGTTATTTTTAGCGATTTCATTTTATGACTCTTCCTCTGGAAGTGAGGATAGCAGAACTGCTCTGGTAGTCCAGCACATTACAGTAGCACAGCACATTGCTGCAGCACAGAACTATTGCAGAATTGCTACAGCAGAATGTTGCTCCTACGTGCAGGGACAATATTGAATCTCTCCCTCACTTTGATACTCCCTCTTTTTGCCTCAATMAAGGAGGAGCATCACCTTGATCAAGGGTGATGCTGATGTCTCTAAGGACAGTAAGGTGATGAAGATGGTCATTGAGTAAGCAGAAAAAAAATTAGTTTCTGAGTTGTGAAAGTAYTTGGGGAAGTGGGAAGAAATTCCATTTGTAGTCATTATGAAAGGGGACCGCTAGGGTGTTTTTATATTATATTTTAAAGAGGAACCAGAATGAACTACTTAACTACTACACGTCATTGTGCAGCGATTACAACTTCTCTTAAAAGAAATTACAACATTTTGAGATTCAAGGGCAGGACAAGGAAAAAATCAAACAGAGAAGAAATATTGACTACCTCACTCTTCCTCTTAGAGTGAGGTTTAGATCCAAAAGGAAGAAAAGAGCTGAATACATGCCATGTTTGATAGTAAAGATTTTGCCAAAGCTAGTTTTAAAACACATTTGAAACCTGTAAAATGCACTACTTACAGGAAATGTGTTTAACTCTCTGATTAAGTAGGTGATTTAAAATGTAGATGCAAGGTTCAAAAAAACTGCAGTGTGTCCAAAACATAAAATTTCAGAATTGTTTGAAGAAAAACAGATTTATGGTGTTAGAGGTATTTTTCAGTATAGTTTATAAAATTACACTTTTATTAATAACCAGTTTATCAGAACAGAGTAAAATATTTTTAAATTCATGTAGCTAACAAAGCAAGTTTATTGGAATTATGTGATAAAATAGATATATTTTGCCATCAGGAAAAAAAAAAAAAAAAAAACCAGAAAATAATTGGACATTGCATTCCAGAGAAGAAAAATAAAAATTCAAAGACAGCCATTTATGATGCATGTTTCAGAATGTATTTACCATCACTTCATGTACACCTATGTGAAATGTAAAGAAAATGTCTCTCTTGTTTAATAYTCAGCAGCAGTTAGATGAAAGAACTATTTCCAGATTTTAAAAATAAAATAGATAGCCATATATGTAATTTACAACCATTTCAGGTTTCACTACAGTATGCTGGCCTATGTAGATCATGAAAATTATTCATTTATGATGGCAATTGAATAGCTGAATATTTACTAAGAGGAAAATTTCAGAAGATACAAATGCTAGTTAGACATATGATATCTCTACAGACATGTATTTACAGAAAACAGGTCTTTAACTGAGTTTTTCTTGCTTAAAAATCCTTCCTGCAATCATATGATCTTAAAAACGTAATTTTAGGATGTTTTTCTTTTAGAAGAATCTGTATTCTTTCTACCAAACTGTCAGTGAGGAGTGTAGTTCCACAGAATTTTACATTTCTGATGATGTTTTCAGTTCYAAAGGATGGGTCTCTACCAGGAAACTCTCAGAATGAAAGCTTATTAACTCAAAAGGATCTGATCTCTGAAAAAAAATAAAAGCAAGACAAGCCAAAATGATAGAGTTGCCTCTAGCATTCACATTTGAAGTTTAAGTATTATAAGTGTCCTCTGACTTTTTCTGAGGAGGTAAAAGCGGGAGTCATAGAACTGCAGAATCACAAAATGGTTTGGGTTGGAAAGAACTTTTAAAGATCATTGAGTCCAACCCCAYTGCCAYGGGCAGGGACCCCTTCCTGTAGGTCTGGTGCTCAAAACCTCATCCAGCCTGGCCTCGAACACTTCCAGGAATGGGACATTCACAACTTCTCTGGCAAAGCCTAAGGAGTAAAGAAACCCAGGTAATTAATATTGTGGAGAAGGTATCCAGGTATGGATGCTGAGAGTTGAAACACTGCTGTGAGTTGGTTGTGACTAAGCTGGACCTGGATGACACATGGAATTGCTCAAGAACACAGTTCTTTCCCCTGTTACTTCAGTGTTCTGAGTTTATTGAGAATGCCCCTCTAGAGTAAAGGATTTCCCTTTGGAATTTTCCAGTCTGTGTAACACTATTACTCTTGATTCTTTCTGTTTTGTCCCCCACAGAAGCACCTGTCACAGGCTCTGTCAACCTCCTGACATTACAGCCATTCACATAAATTGAGTTTCTTGTTATTATGTTGGAATCTAAAAATTGGTGGAGAACTAGACTATAATTAAATATATTTTTTCTTGTGGCAAACCCTAACACGATTTAGCCACACATTTTTCCAACCACATAAATTTTGTGCAGTTCTACTTCAGAGAAACTAAATTGATTTTTTTTCTTCATGGTCACTTGGATAAGCAGCARAAAGATATATGACAGCAGCCTGTGTTTTAGCCATGGAGACAATCTCCTGTGATATCAGCAAATCTGACAAGCCCGACCCTGAAGGTTGCTCCAGTCCCAGCAGACCCTGGAGAAGGTCGATGCGCTATCTTTGGCCTTCAGCTAGTGCCAGGGAGACAAGCTACACTTACTGTTTACCAATCTGGTATCTTACAGAAGAAAAGATAGGTCAGAAACTCCTTTTTTTTCCTGTCTATTTTTGTCTYGCTGATGAATGCCATTCTCCTCTTCTTTATCCTCTCCTTGCTTTTGTGCAGGGGCTTCTCTGTGTCTCAGCCAGTTCTGACACGGTAGGGACCTATGYAAGAGCAACTAAAAATAGCAGTATTTCCTTGAACTGCAAAATTTTTCCTCTAGTTGATCTTTCTGAAAAGCTCAAGAAGTAGAATAAAATTTTAATTCTTAAAGGACTAAGACATATACTCCTGTGCAATGTTTCCTTTACAAGTTGAGCTCAGAGATAAATCCAGAAAGCCCTTGGTACTTAGTTCTGGTTCAAACCTGCCTTTTCTCTGGTCATCTCTCTCCTGAAGAGGTGTGTATTTCAATGGAGGAATCTGCCCTGTCTGCCTCCAGCTTCTTGCCTCTTTCGCTGCTGGATCTCTACTCCTGACCCTCTACCTTTACTCAAAAGATCTTTTCTCTTGAACAATTTTCCGGATTCTTTCTGAAAACTGAGTTTGTTTCTGATACATGCTGCTGTGCCATATGGACACCAGGAAATGTTCAGAGTAGCTGTGTTTCTAAGAGCCTAAAGGAATTCTGGCTTATGCTGGTAAATCATCTGCTGGTGATGTCTAGGATTTGCTTGGGGAAAGCTGTATGTACAGTCCCAGAAGATGAAACTCATGCACCATTTGTTCCTCCGCTACTGGTGCTGAAATGCAGTTTAAGAAACTATCCACAAAATTTCTGAATCTATTCTGGAAGGCTTTGGAGCTCTTCAGCCCTTCACCACCTCCCAAGGAGTGAGTGAAAATTGAAGTGATAAAACAAGGTAATGGTGCTGTTGTGAGAAGTCTCACTTGATCTTGTGAATATTCCATTTTTCTTGCAGGACCCTTGGCTTGAATTGACTGACAGAAGTAGGTGTAGTAAATTGCCAGGTGTCACYGCAGCTGGGTACTATTTGATCCTTTCTATTCTTAACTGCTCTGACAGTCAGTTCAACAAACATCAGCAGGATGTAAAATGCACAGAATCAAAAATGTGAGTATTTTCATATTTGCATGTCTTTCTGTATTTAAACAATAGTTGAAATGTAAAAAGTATCCATTTAGGAAGGTTGGAGCTTAAACAAAGTACAATGAAGGAGTTATAAATGGCTTAAATGAAACCATACCTAAGTGAAACTAATGGCATTCCTGAACAGTAGGAAACCACATTTACTATGAATTAATGAATTTTGACTGCTTCACAATTTTTGTATTTGCACTCGTATGTTTGCAGGTTTGTATTTGGGAATGAGACCATCTTCCCTGATGTAGTGGCTTGCAGAACCACTAAGTCATGTGACTTTAACAGAAGTGACACCACCAATTGTCACACAATATTCCCAAGGTGAATGTAGGGTAGGAGAAAGGGAAGTAGTAGGACGTGGGTTAGTGTTTTGCTTTATTTTGCTAATTAAAACTACATTTCCTTCTTCATGGATGCCCTTTATCTAGGGGAGGAGGGGAAATTCACACTTTTCAAAAGTGATAATCATCTACCTCTGGTGGAATTAACACAGTGAGTTGAGTCTTCCAATCACTGTAGCTAACAATAATTCTTTTCTAATTTGTTTTTATATCGAGTATTCATCCATTCTCCTTTTGTTTATTCTTTGAAAAATAAACTAAGTCCRCAAATGTTTGAGTCAGTTTGATATTGATGTTGGGTCAGACTTCAGGTTTTGATATTTATCATTTGTTCAATGAAATGGAACTTTTTTAAGACAGTTAATAAATCACCTTGTCAGTTGAAAAGTGAACCACCAGAAAAAAAGAATGGAAGTAGTAAAAGGACTTTTAAAAATACCTTACACATATTCTGTGACTTCCTGTAAAAACTGTAGAAGGAGCATTTTCAGTCAGCTTCCTTCAATCCATTCCTGATTCTCTTGAAAATTTTTATGCAGGTTCTGGCATGGAACATAGGAGCACATKCCAAGGTGAAAGATAAATGTAACTCTTTGTTCTCACTGTTTCCTCTGGATAAATCCAGTATATTGTAATGGAAATACCTGCAGGGCCTGCAGCTCACCTCTGCAGAGGTGTGAACAGACAAATATATCAGAAACTACCAGAGCCAACGTGGCATTTCTAACAATAGACCAACACCAACAATTGACGAGTGACGTTCTCTGTGAGRTAATGAAATGACCACTTCACTTGAGTGTTTTTCTAAATGACAGAAGGTTCAAAGCATTCAGTTACATGATTTGTGCAGTATGAGGAAAGGGAGCTTCCCTGGAATGGGCAGAGCTCATCTGGGGCATGTGGGCAGAGGATGGAATGCCACCACAGGGCAAGGATGGGCCAGGACCCCTGAGCTGAGGGGGGCAGTTGTGCCCTTTCATCTGGGCACACCCTCTTTCTTCCATGGGCAGCTCTGAGGTTTTCTACTCTCAAAGTGTGAACTGAACCTTTGCTTAAAGCTTAAATACAGACTCCACTACCCCAGCTGTGAATTTGTTCAATTTCTGCTTACTAAGTAATTATACAGTARTGCAACAGGGTATCATGAAAACCTTGAAAACTTACTTCCAAATTTGCATCTCTTCTTCATGTAGAAGACCTCATCTTTGAAAGGGTTTAGGGTGAACTCCATGTTATTGGTTAATTTTCCATATATAATTAAAAAAAATGAAAGTTCAACAGATGTAAAAGACTCAGAGCCTGGAATGTCTTTAATGACTGTTATTAATGAAAATAATTATATTCTGCAGCAYAGTCAATTTATTCAACATTTGCTGTATTGGACGACAGGCATCCTTTGTGCATGTCAGTGGGTGACACAGTATAACACCTTTAGTATTCAATTTTTTTTATATCAGTGACTGTTTTGGAGCATGTGATTGAGTGTGCAGTATTCATGTCACCATTTTCAGCAATTTTATCCAAAGCCTGGCGATTGTTATTTTGTACCAGTCGAAAAAGCAATTTCACTTTGCTGGAATCTGTCAYTGAGCTGCTTTGACAATTACAGGATGTCCAGCACATGCAGGACAAAGACAGGACAAAATTAGAACTGCTGCCCTTCTTTCAGTTGTGCTGCCATCAATATTCAGGACTTCAGGTAGGGGGACATTGTGGCTTGCATGCTTCTTTCATTTCAATGCCTTCATAAAGCCAGAACTCAACATTTAAAACTTGAAGGAGAGMTGATATACAGGACCAACACAAGGAACCTATAAAGATGTTATCAGTGCACTCTTGACTAATGATGTTACCCTAATTAGAGCAGGTTAACTCATATGTGCTGCTTCAAGAAGCTCTTTCTGACCATAACAGGCAGCAATGGGTCAGCTAGTCTTGAAATGTGGGGCCTCAAGCCATCCTGGCAGAGCTTTGTGTGTGCTCCATCCCTTTGAGGATGAAAATACTGCTGAAGAATGTAGATATTCACAGTCTAATTCTCATTTACAACAGCACACCCCAYACTGACCTGGCTGTTAATACAAGGACTTTAAAACTTGATGAAGGTACAGCCACACTTGTAATTTTTACTCTGTCATACGATGAAAATGGAATTTGCAGATTCTTGTCCTGATGGGCTAATGAGGGCAAATCATATTTGCCTCACCTGCACAACTAACCATCTCTATACAGCTTATCCTATGACTAAAAGGAAAGGATGGGTTTTAAATTTCACTGAACTCATTGCAAAAGATTCTGGAGAGAATRAAAACCAAGGTCCTGATCTCGTAAACATTTTCTTCTTTGGGACATTTCGCTTTCTTTTTCCCCTTGTATTTCTTCTTTGCCAAACCGTCTTCTTGGGCTTTTGTCAAACACTGATCTGTCATGGGAAGTGCAGCATCCCTGCCAGGACCTTGGGTTTGGGCTTGCCCATCTCTCACATCCTCACATGCAAGGAGCCTCGACAGGCATCTAGCTTTGTCTTTCTCAGACGTCCTTGGGAAAGGAAAGTAATGAGCATTTCTGCTCACTTACACAATAGGGTTTTACTCTTCACATTTTATTCTTTCTCTCCGTGTTCCCTCCCTTTTGTTACCAGTGAGGTTCATTGATTAGTTATGTCAAGTTAGGATGCAAGCTCTTCCAAGCACATGCCATCCTTTGTGTTTGTATAACACCTGATTCCAGGATGCTACATGCAAGGGATGCTAAATCCATATTTGGGCTACTCCTAGGTGCCACTGCCTTATAGACAATAAAAACATTTACATTAGTCATAAGAGTATATGATTAGTGCTACATTTTTGTTTGTATAACCATGAATTACATTACTGTGTTTTTCTACAGAAAAAAGCCCTGTGATTTCAGCAGCAGTGTAGGCTGATTTCATGAGCATGTAGTACAAGACAAATTTATCCCTTAGTCCTGATCATCCAGCAAACCTTTTGCTTTTGATTCTCATGACATGATTCCTTTGTGAGGATATGAATTCTCTGAATACTTATTTTCAAGGAATAACTCCTTTTACTGGGTTGTAGGTGATGTGAAAATATAATAATACATTATTCAAACACAAAGCCTCAGTTAGGTTTTCAAGAGAACTATATAACCTTGATTTCAGTTGCTTCAGTTCATTCCATATTTCTCAAAGCTYTGTATTCTCCAAAATGCTTCCTCCAACCAAAGAAGAATAAAATCATTTCCACTGGGCATTAGTTATTCTATTTCTTTTCAAAAAACAACAGCAGGCTTTGTAGTGTTCATACTCTGCTATTAAGGGCTAAGAAACCTTTCCCTTAATTATCTTTTTGCAGACAATGCCTTCATTTCACATTTCCCAAGGCAGATAATGCCATGCTGCAACACATCAAGTCCTGGCACACCAGCCATACACCTCATTATCCCGGGCCAGGGGATGGAATACAACAAGCCTGGTATAAATGGATGTCATGAAGTGCCGTGTAGGATGTCAGGGATGAGTCCTTGACATGCAGTACTTTTCTGCAAAATGTAGCTTGGTGAAAGAGTGCCTTCCCTTAACTCTCCAGCTGCTAAAGGCAACAAACTGAAAGTGTRTGCAAGGGCATAAAGAACTCCAGAGCTTGCTAAAATGCTCCTTTTAAAAATCTGCTAAATAGAGGTGATTATCTAGTTAAAGTTGGAAGCAAAAATGTTTCAATATAATAGGATTCATACAATAGGAGTCTCTTCCTGCTTTTCATCACTCAGGATGCAGGCCATTCAGCTCTGAGAGACAGTATCTCCCTCCCTCTGGAAATCACAAAAGTCAATGATGCACCTTAATTGTCTGTACAGGAAAATTTGGCACTTACTTGAGAAGGATTGCCTTTGTTAGACACCCAAGATGTATGTACAAGCAAATTGCTAAATTATGCTGACTTGATACAATCCTCCCTTTTATTTGTTATGTTAGAAGTATATTGGCCTCATTAAAGACTAATTTATTAAACGTATGGAAATAGTTTACAGTTTAAAAATAATAATTACAACCTCTAAAAATATTTTTATTATGTAAGAACAGAATCCAGTGATTTTAACAGACTAATCAGGGTATCTGCATCAATCATTTATAAAAAAAAAAAGTAGCTAAAACTTCCTGTAATCTGAATGAAAACAGGAATTAATTTTACAACCAGAATCCATTTTAAGCACTCACACATCCTGTAACCAGTATGGGCATGGTGCACATARAAGAGGGACTGAACTGTAATAAATGAAAATAGCTTATTCTTTGGGGGAAAAAAAATGAAAATATATCAGCTTTCCCAGGGAAAAAAAATTGAAAAAATAATAATAAATCGACAGAGCAGGGCTCCTCCATCTCATGTTCTATTCATCAGCCTTTCATTACCTCTGGCATTCTTGGGGCATATTTCTATGGTGTTGTCTCCAGACTTGAAATGCATTGTAATATTTTGATGGCATGTGTAGTGTTCTGAATCCTGTAAGCAGCATTTGTTCTCTCAAGGTGATGCAGCTGGGAGACAGAAGAGTTTGCTGTTTGCAGCAACAAAATTGAGGAAGAAAAGGATCGCACAGAACAGACTACTCTGAGAATAAAAGTATTTTGTGCAAGAACCCCCAAAACTGTCTTCTTTCAGCTTGAGTGGGCCTGTATTTTTAAGCTGTTTCACTGAAGCCTGAAGTACACAAATGGACGCAAATTTTAAAACACTTTTGCTTTCTGGGATTTTTTTTTAGCTGTTACATGAATTATTTAAATCTATCAGATAAAATGTAGTAGAGTGAACAGAGTTCACTTSCTGTTCAGTGCTCTTCACTGAAAGGAGTTAAAAGTCCCTCCCGAAACAAAAGCATGGCTCTTTTGCAGATGTGTGACGGAGGAGTGTAGAGCTCAGTAAAAGCTGCAGTTACGTGCCCATTTGCACAGTTTTCTCCTGAAAGAAACATGTTTGAGCTACAGTTCTCTGTTTCATAAACCTGTTTAATTTCACAAGGCCAGAATCCATGCATCCACTGATGCTCTTACAAAACACCGTACACAGTCTGGTGCCACCCTCTGCTTCTGCCCTACATGAGAAAAGGGCACTTGCTTCCTGCTCTGCTCCTGCCAGGCTCCTTTCTGGGRGCTGACCCGTGGTCAAAGGAGCTGKGAGAGCATCCCTGAGCACTGAAAGGCTCCTCAGAGCAACACTGAGTCAGGCACTTGGGGATTACCAAGTATTATATCAATAGAAGAGGTCTGTGTGCACACAGTATGAGTCTGTTTGTCTTCCCTAAAATTTACTGGTGTGACTCACGACTGGCTTTCTCTTTGCTGTTAATGGCATAATTGAAATACTTTTACAGTGGTCAATTTAACATGCTTTAACCCAACGTAAAATGAAAGGAATGGCAATTACACTCCCACGCACATTTTGTAATTTTTAATATCCATGGGCTGAGTAGGATATATTCCTGTTTGCTAAAGATATGGCAGATTGCYGGTGTGCACCACATCCCTACACTCTCCTCATGGCTCATCTGGGATTTCAGTGGGCTATGGGCTGTGGCTGGAATGGAGTCAAGTTTGCCTGTGTGCTGCTCAAGCCAAGATGGAAGA
>NW_026623576.1:609665-646732 GCF_030028575.1 Malurus melanocephalus | reverse complement strand
AAGGGAAGGGAAGGGAAGGGAAGGGAAGGGAAGGGAAGGGAAGGGAAGGGAAGGGAAGGGAAGGGAAGGGAAGGGAAGGGAAGAAACGTAAAGTAATATGAAGGGATACATGGAAAAGAAATGTCATTAATGACAGAACAAGCGAAAAATACTTTGGGAAAGGGCAGGATGACACCCTATTGATAGATGGAAAAGAGCTGATCCTGTCCAGAGAGATCAATGAGGAGGACAAACAGATGAAGTGAGAGACAGTGAAGTAAACCCCAGTTGGTACAGAGAAGGGATRTGGAGTGTTGTGAAGCATGTGCTGTATTGAAATGAGAGGCTGAAGGTGTCCCACTGCCTCTCCTTTCATTGCATGACAGCATTTGCTGGTTACAGAGGAGCAGCCTGACAGAGTGCAGTATTAGTGCTCTCTGCAGAGCTGGGCAGCCCCAGGCAGAGCTGCAGGCATTTCACACGGCAGAGCTGCACTCATTGCATTCGTCAGAGGTCTCAGCAGTCAGGTTTGTGGTGGTGACAACACACCCGGAGGTCAGTCAGCCTTGTCACACAGGCAGTGCTTCTAATGATTGAGCTGCTGGTTTTGGTCCCTTCTAAGAACTGGAGAGTTGGAAATTGTCACACTGATTGTCTGAGGAGTAGCTCTTTCTCTGTTTCTGCAGCAGGAGCCTGTCTGTGACACCATCTATGGCTGGAAACATTTAGAATACACATTTTTCAGGGGTGAATTCCCTCCCTGGGATTGACTAAGTTACAAATGCTGCAGTATTTAAAGTATTTTTCTGATGCAATTGTTGCAAGATTGTGCAAAATGAGAGACTTGATTTACACCTGATTCCTTAGGGCTGCTGGCAAATTTGCCAGATCTGGACTTCCTTTTTTTCTGCAGTTTTTCAACATTGCTTCATGAGATCACACACACAAATGCTTAAGTGCTCTCAAAAGGTTATTTGGGTGCCAAAAATGGTGGTTCATGCTAGTGGGTGATGTGCTGGTATAATCATACTCTGTTAGTTTACATATGAGTCCATTCAGACCCAGACCCAGGCTCTGTGTAGGATAAACTTGATTTGACCTTTAGCAAGGTTCACATGGTGGATGGATTTAATGGGAGCTTTATGGAGTTTTGCTGGGTGAAGAACTTCACCTAGTGATATTATGGTAGCTTCTTGGTTATATATTAAAATAAGGACAGGAGACATATTTTAAAAAGTGAATATTAATATACTTTGAAATATATTGGAAAGTATTTTTTTATAGCTAGATGGAGTGATTATAGCACTTTAAAAATCAATCACTGTTCCCCTTTTAAAAGGTTCTTTGCATTTACCAAACTGATGAATAGCCTAATTAAATTCAAAGGAGTTAAAAAAAACAAGTTCATAAACTGAAGCATGCTGAACTGCTATTTTGGGGAACACAAAATATGACTATGTCAAAAGCCTGTTTGGTGAAGCAGCATGTGATGAAAACTGTCTTACTCAATYGCTCCCTTTCTGTCTCTGATAAAGCTTTTGAATGAAGAATGGCAGTGCTGCACCTTGAGGATCAGAGTTCCTGTTTCAAACTCACCTTCTTCACTTCCAGTAGTGATGTAAAGCAGGAGGAAATTATAAATGCAGTACTGTAAATTACTGCTATCCATTTTTATTCTTTGTGGAATTATGGATGCATAATCATTTTATTTTTTATTTCAGTGTCTAGGTGGAGCAAAATTCTGTGCAAGGATAAAATGGGACAAGTTACTTTAGTGTAAAACAGCCATGGAAAAAGTTTAAAAATTCTTCTCATCTCTTGAATTGGGAGATTTAAGGGATAGGACTGCATTGCTACAACTAAAATATTTAATTTTTTTCATCTTTCATTATATAACTAATGTGTAGCTAATTATTATGTATATATACTCGTTTATTGTTTTATCAATTTATTATTTATATTGAATTTACRTCTTCGTAAAACTTCAGCACAGTGAAACAACAGAAGACTGCTGTTGACATTTATGTTTTCTTGTTCTACATTTCTACAGAAGCCTTTTTAGTTTCTCAGGCTTGTTTGGTTTTCAACAACAGCAGGAGTTAACATTTCCTTTAAAAGGGTCAGTGGATCTACTCTGAGAATTTAGCTCATCTGACACTTGGATACTGAGGAAAAAGCCTCTCTTTTTTGCACATGGATTAGTTGCTTCCCCACATTCCATGCAACACTTGCAGAAAACTGCTGTCTTCAAAATTTTGAGCAGTTATCTCAATTTAAATTAGGTGAAAGAAACGGAAGAAAAAGTATTAGGGGTATTATTTTTTTATCCTAAATTGGAAAAGACTGGCTGCAAAAGAAGAGCTTGGGCAGAGAAAATGATAGAGAAGAAAATATGATYGTGAATTAGAGAAAATGTACCATGCAGGAAATGGAGATAAGGTCCAGAAACAAACTTGATGGGTAGGTGAGAGATGAGGTTGAACTAGGGCTGGACTGGGACTCAACACAAAAAACAGAAGTGCAGCAAGGGAGGGAAGTCAAAGGACTGGAAAAAATGGGAACTGCAGACAAAGTGCCAAGTCTAAGCAACACAGAGAAAGAAATGTTAGCAAAGAGCTTATTAGACCAGTCYAGTGAGAGAGAAAGGAAGAAATAGTAGGCATGAAAGAGTAACATACAGCTCTGTGTTGGCCTCAAGTGCAGAGTACCACAGTTCAAAACAAGGGTCAGGTGTCAGCTAATGTGAGGAAAGGGATAAAGCACTTTGCTGCAGTGATAGACCTGTGGGTTTTAAACACCGTACTCAGTGAAAGGTGGGTTGGCTTTTCTTCAAACTGTCAGCTTTTGAGGCCTGTTCAGGATTACTCTTAGCCTTGGAGAAGAGAGAACAGGAACTTACTCTGATTTTCTAATCATAGCTCAATGATTTAGCAAAATAAATAGAAMTTCAAGTAAAAAGAAAACTACCAGCAGCTTCTTTTCTTGTTTGGATTTCTTTTTGCTARCACATACTGGAGTTTGACATTACTATCTCTTTTCTTCCAGATGCATTAGCACATGCTATTCTACAAGAAYAGTGTCAACTATCAGGTTTGGACTGACTTCTGCCACTGACTGACTAAAAAAGTGAGGCTTTCTGGAGGAGATAAGCTTATAAGTAGGTCCACAAAATTTCTACTTGTCTCATTTTTTACATTGTGCAGAGGTTATCAGGCAGCCAAAGTTCWGTCACTCTCAAGTGCAGTTCAAGCTCAGGAATATGCAGGTGCCAGAATTTATTGCAGAGTGGCACAGTCTGATTTCAGCGTGTGAATGGTCCCTCTGATAAAAGTACATACAATTTGGAATTTCCAAGAAGTATCTCATGATGAATAGCTGAAACCTGTGATGACCTTAAYGGTGTTTGCTAACTTTTTGATTTTGTAAAATTCATGTGTCTAAGGAAAAAAATCAATATCCTAACCATTTTATTTAGACATTGAAGCTTTTAGTCAAAGTCTCATTTTTCTTCTTGTTTCTCTTCATTTTTCCCTCTTTATTTACAATTGCATTTCAGTAGACAATGATCTAGGGCTTGTACAAACAATACCTGCTACCAGAAACTCCTGGCAAATGGCTGGTGTGTCTCTTTTGAGTCATGAGCACAGTCGCACATTAGGGAAACTGAATTTTGGAAATTTGTAAAGTCTTTTTTCRTTCCCATATGCCACACCACGTTTGCAAAGCTGTATGAGGGTAACAACGTTAACAGAATTATTATCATTCCCTGCTACTGCTTTGTGCTGATCCCAAAGGGTGTCCTGGTATTATCRATGTGCAAACAAGGCAGACATCATTTTTGAGATATGAATAGTGAAAGATGCCTCTGCCCRAATKAAGGTGCAAATGAGACCATATGCCAAAGACAGTAGCACAGATCTTATTCAACAATAGATGTGAGGTGGAAACATAGAGAGAAATAGAAAGGAGAGGGGAAGCAGTGGGAGAGAGAGAGGGAGAAGAGAAGGAATAAGAGAAAGCACAAGGAGGAGGAGAAGGAGAAGGAGAAGGAGAAGAAGAAGAAGAAGGAGAAGGAGAAGGAGAAGAAGAAGAAGAAGAAGAAGAAGAAGAAGAAGAAGAAGAAGAAGAAGAAGAAGAAGAAGAAGAAGAAGAAGAAGAAGAAGAAGAAGATAGTGACCACTCATGGATCTAGTGGCATCCTGTTGGTTCTTCTTCACCCTGGGCTTCTTGGTGGGTGGGCCTCCTGATGTCATTCAAAATTTTTCACCATTTATGCATTTTAGCAAAAAGAGGAATTAATGTTCCTTGGCTACAAGGTTCTCTTACTCTACTTCTCCAACARTTCCCCCACTTCTAATGCTAATTAATCTGCACACTCACTCTTGCTCTTCTTTTGGGTCATGCCTTGGGATGGTGGAGTCACTGGTCACAATCTCCCCCCTGCCAGAATTACCTTTTACCCATCAGAACTGATTTTTGCACAGTTACTGGGTTTCCTTGTATCCTATAAATTCTGAATTTTTTGTCTCCATTATCAGTGATAGATTCTTCTCCCCAAGCTTTGTGAACCTCCCCTAAGTCTGAGACAATACCTGGACAATAGTACCACCTTTGTCTTATCTCAAGTTCTTGCWGTGGTTTAACTTCAGTCCGAGTTCCAGGTATCCTCAGAGACAGATTCTGGGGGGCTTTGTGGTCATTGGTGGTAGCAGATGTCATCTATCTGTCCCATAACTTGTGGTGATCTTTCTTTAACCGGTGATAGGTTTACCAGCAGTTGCTTCTTTACATACTTTGCCACAGTGGGAATTTTTGTTGGGATGTGTTAACGAGGATGAGCTAAACAGATCTCGCCTGGAGTGAGCACCATCCTGTCGCTCCATTCTGTGCTTATCTCATAGCAAAGCTTTCTGTGGCCTTTGCAGTGCTTGAGATAGGTAACTGTGMTGTTTTAGTCCTTACAATTAACGTTTTTCCATACTTAACTTTAAAAAGTATGTGCTTTAAAAGGTTGACAAAATTTGCTTTTGTGCTCCTATATTTTTCTTTTGGCTGCCTTCACTTGTAAACCTACGCTCTCTCTGTGTACATAAGGTTTAACTGATCTCTAACYTCAGTTTCAGATCCTGAAGATCCCATGCAAGGTGCCCAGTTTCATCACAGCACTTTCATTATTCAGCTCTTGTGTGGAAAGATCATCAATCCCTCGACTCTCCCAAACTCTGAGAGAAACAATTCTGGGAGAAACAGCAGTGAACTGCAAGGCCATCTAGCAGTGGTAAGTTTCATTGGACACTTATTTGGATATTTGGACTTCTCTTGTATGAGTGTAATTTTTTTTTTTTTTTTAATTCTAGGTTATGTTTAAAGATCATTAAACTGCTGACCACCATCTCAGTGTGGGTGGAAGAGTTTATGTGCTAATGGTGTGTGCTGCAATTTATGTCAGAGCAGCATCTGTGCCAGGGAACAAGCAAGACAGCTGCCACTTGAAGATGGAGAAAAATCTGGCCTTTATTGTTCAGACGTAGATATACAGGGGTAAAGCGGAATAAGTGACCACTGATTTTGGTGCACAGTTTGAGAAAATCAGATTATGGTATTTCAAAGTTGTTACAGTTTTGCAGCCGTGCAGTCATGCAGGTATTGGGGCCAGCTTCATAAAATGTGAGAGGTTATTGAACATGCTTGGAGTGTAAGCCAGAGAGTACTTTTCATAGAGTACTTTTTMTAAAAGCATCACTGTGCTTCTTTTGGGTTCTCAATCCAGCATCTATTCCTAAAGTGAAGCTACAACATTTATTTTATGGGATGCAGGGAATCCTGCAGATACATCTATCCAGTGCATTTTACAGGTAACACCTTYAGCAACTGCAATGCTAAAATTCTATTGCCTTCTTACCAAACTGAGCATGATTGGTAATTTTCTAAATCGTTTAAATTTGTATAGATCCTTATGGGACAGGAAACACACTTTGCCAACAAGCTTGAATGCTCTTCTTTATAGTGTGGGAGCATTAATAAACTCTTCMAAAATATACATTTAATAGCAGAAAGGCAAAGAGCTTGTCCCCAGGGTCATTCTTACTAAAATCTTGTAGGAAACTGMAAATTCACAGCCTGGGAAAAAAATTAGTCCCAAACTTTGGTTAATCTTTGGCAACATTTTAAATCACTGGAAACAGAGTCTTCTAAAGCAATGTGTCAGGAAAATTGAACTGTAGGAGGGACTGTCAGCTATGCCTACAATTTCTTATACACGTCTCCTATTGGAGATATCCCTATATAAAGACATTAAAATGGTTAGTATGAGCACTGCACTTTCCTAATAATTTTCCTTGTTTGAGTCTGATAATTGTCCATTAGATCACTGTTACTGCAATTAACCATACCTGCCTTTCTTGGCAAGGTTCTCTTTCTTTGTAGTTAAGTTTTACCTCAMGTTACGGCTCTTTTTAGAATCACCTTTAAGGTCTGGGAGCAGCCTACTCTTTGTTATTGGCATCTYGGTACATGCAGAAAACATCTGTGTCTTGAACTAAGTTCAGAGGAAATGCATTTGAGACCTTTTACCACTACCTGAGTGTCCCTTCTGCACATATCTGGATATAGAGTGCCTGAATTCAGGAAAAATTAATCCCATCCCACCTAGAGTTATTCACTATTACCCCCCTCACTATCAGAAGAAGGGCAAAGAAACACAAGCAATTACAAAAGTCTTCACCTTCATTTGCAAGTGTCATCTGACACTTTAATATGATTCTCCAAGAATAATGAGGGCACTATGCTGAATCTGAATTCATAGTAGGCAAACAAATAAACCGAAGGTTAATAGTCCATTCACATGTGCCAGCTCTGTGGGCTAGCCTAAAATTTTCTCATTTTTATGGCTTTGTATGAAACTGGTTCAAAACAAAAACTCTTATTGGTCTGAGGGAATATCAGGTCTCCCATCCGTAAAGTGTAACATATGGAATCTTACGAAGCTGTTGGCTTTTGTCACTGCTGGAGAAACCCTCCATTTGCATTTTTCAGTAAGAGTCTGATAAATAACAGAAAGTCCTTCTTTCCTGTCAGCTCTTCCAACTGCTTCAAGCCAGATGGAGCGTTGTCTTTCTGCTTCTCCCACCTTTGCTTTCGGAAATGCAAAACTATTTATTGTTCAGCCGGAAGCCACAGCTTGTCTTTCTCTTCTCATCCTATTTTGTGACTCTTGYTGCTGTAAATAGTTCCAGACTGTGACTCTTCTTCAAAGCTCCCCCAAGCTTATGGAGGATGATTCTGACCCAAGTTTTCTCAGTTGCTCAATTGTCCCCRCGGATCACGGCATTGCCACTATCCACAGCAATCCTGGCACATTCAYCTATTCTAAAATAGACATTTAGGACAGAAAAAAAGTGCCAAGGATCTCATCCAGCCTTGGGAAACATTTGGGAAAGCTGGAAGATGCAGCAGAACATGGGCAGTGGTGTGCCTGTAACCTCGAGGAAGATARCATTGCTCTGGTCATTCCTGCTTCATGTAAAGAACATTTTCATCYAAACTACACAGGCTTGAGCCTGTTTATTTCCATACTGATATTTAAATAAAGTTAAATTCTGCAGAATTTGATAGCACTTGTTTGGAAGAATTGAGGTTAGAGAGGAGTTGTTTCGTCAAGTCTTACATATTTAGTAGCTGACATCTTCTACTATATTTAGCTTGTGTACTGAAGAGCAGATAGCTGATTATGCAACAAATTGAACTTTTTCCGGCCTCTTTGCAATGAGCAGGGCATTTAGCAACCTGATTACAACTGTAAACAGTTAATAATTATTGTAATAAGGACTGTTAGCATTGATTTAGCATTAAACTTCTGGTATTTTCAAAGCCTTTTACAAAATACTGGAGACTTGTAACATTCCCGTGCGTTAATTAAGACCTGACATTCTTCTTCCTTCGGGAGGGATTTCAGGATTAAGGGTCCCATCTGGAAAGAAATGGAGATGATGTTGACTCAGGTCTCAGTTTTAACATTAAGAATACTGATAACATTTAATTGAGTGTTTAAGCTCATGTAACTTATGTGCCTTAATACAGAAACTGCAAAGTTGTGCTAAGCTACTGCTGGCCCTACTTTTCCAGAAGTTTCTCTTGCTATTTATAATGAAGGTACAATTAAGTCCTCTGTYAATGAACTTACAAATCCTGCTAGTGTAACATTTGTTAAATGTGTGAGGAAAAAGAGGAAGTCTGGAAGAAAATTCGTGCAGCAGAAAGCCATTCAGGTTTTTTTAAATCCTAGCTAATGGTGAATCAACTATGTAAGTATCAGACATAAGGATTTTTTTTTTAAGAACAGTATTTTTGTCAGTGTTTAATTTCATGTGGTTGGCACTTTCCAAAGATTACCGAGGAAATGGGTGACATCAGGACTTTGAGATATGAAGAARTTTTCCCAAATATCCAGGCCTTTCATGTCTCAGTACTCTCCTCTAAAAATTAAACACTTATCCTTCAATGAAAGAATGMAACAGATTTCTGAAGCATCATTACTGTGCTTTATAACTCCACAAGGAAATCAGGAAAGATCCTTCACAAGAAACAAACCTCTTAAACACTTTGGTTTCTCATTAAGTGCTAATTATCAGTACTATGCTGTATTATTATTCCTTTTGTGATCAATTTTCTAATTATTTAATAAAATATCGTGGTAAAAGAATGACTTTGACAGGTTAACTGTGCAGTAAATTGGTTGTTGTTAGTCAGCAACATTTCATAATATTATGTTTGTGTATAAAGCTGTAGGTAAATTGTCAAAGTAAYACAACATGTCAATAGGAAGACCTGCAGGTCTTTTTCCTAATTTCACCAAAAAAAGATTATTCAGTATTAAAATAGAAAAAAAAAAAGAAACAAAACCTCTGTAGCTGATTTTATTGACTTACTCTTTCTTGATTCATTCATGCTTATGCAAGGTGTGAACACAGCCATGATAAACCTTCTGAAGTTCACTCATTTAATAAGACTGCAAAAGTTAGTGTTGATTAAGTAATGTGCATTTCATCATCTGCTAAAGTGTCAGCCCTGGGGAGATGGATGAATTCATGATCTGTATTCCCTAAGGAACCACACATTACCTGTGCATTACCACACATTGAAGACAGAAAGGCAGATTGGTTTTATTTGAAATCAGCTRTATCTCCCAAGATTGCAGCATTTTGTGTTTGAATAAATTTATGCTTGTGTATGACTGCATAAAAAATTAATAGATTGGCTTTGGTTTTCTTCTGATAAAGCCACAAAGTATCACTTTCCTTCTCAGATTTATTGACATTTTGATGTAAATTTTAATGTTATATATTCTTTCCCCTTTTAGTAAACCAACTGCCATTATGTTTTGACATTCTGTTTAACCATGACAAAACATAACAGCAGATCAGTAGAAATTCAATTGTTCTCCTTTAAATATTGATATTCTATAATTTTGTGCAAGCCACTATTCCAAAGAAAAATATATCAGACCTAGAGTTGCAAATASAATTACTCATCTTTCATGTGATACCATCTTACCTTAACCACATAACATCACCTATCAGGCTGTAAGGAGGCAAAAGCATGGCCYTCCAAATTAATGATAAAATGCTACATAACTCCTGTCCCTTCAGCTTTCCAGTCTCATTCAGCCTCAAAGGAAAATAAGGTTTTTGCTCTTTTCTTTCTCCATCCATGTATGTTTCTAGAATTTTGTGGGCTTGTTGTGGGTATTTTTCTCCTAATAGAAAAGCTCAGCTACAGGTTCCTGACAAAGGAAGAGATAGTATTTTGTCATAGTCACAATGTGATTGAAGTATTGTTAGAGGTGTTTGTCATACCACCTTTGGCTTCTGATGCACACCTTCACAATTGCATTCAAAGGCTACCAAACTTTTGATTGAAGACTTTCATTTAAATTGCTGAGCACTGGGAGCATTCAGAATTTTCTGGGTGACAAATCTATTACTTTTGTCAAACGGCTTAGTTATTAGTTATTGGTTAGTGAAAATATTAAATTTATATGCCACCAATATATAAATTAGCTAGAAAACCATGGATCCACTTGGGACGTCACTATCTCAGGGGCTTGCTGAGATTAAAACTCAGCTTTGCATTGTCATCTGATACATAAACACCAACAGATCCATAAAATTTACTCCTTTTGGAATTATTCTTACTAGACAACTTCTGGTCTGTTACAAGGACCTCAACACACATGTTAACCAGCACAGGTTACCACAGTTTAGTATCTTCTTGCTCATCATTCCATTTTTCAGCCAGTATGTCTGTTATGAAAAGCTCTATATTACTTTTAATCTTTTGTGCTATTTTAACATAGCACAACCCACTGCCTTTTGTTCACGTATGTGGCAGAATGTCACTATGGTGATAACTGTGCTATTTTTTTCAGCTGTTTTAATGGTATGGTAACATTCGTTGGAAGTTAGAGATTTGCTGGGGTGCTATTTCTCACATCTGGAGAGTGTTGCCTACTGAGGTTTGTTCTGTTTATTCAATTTCCGATTATGAATCCAGCCCTAAATTTTATTTGTTCTCCTTGAGTTTCACTCAATGATCTAAATTTGTGGGTTTTTACTCTTTATGTGTAATTTTCCTTAAGACACCCTGTGAAAATCACTATGCAAGCACAATTTTTGCTGCATGATGTTATTAAGTATTCTCTTTTGAGTTCTACAGTGAAAKAACTGTATAATTCATTTTGTTGTTGCTTCCCAAAGAAATATATTTAGCTAAAATATTTTTGATTAAAAATTGATGTGTCATTTAGCTACTTCCCACTGATTTTAAGTGAACACAAATGGGATAGACTGGAGGTTTTTTGAAAGGTGTGTTCATCTCATTTTTGTGTATTTTCTTCAGGTTGAATCTAGAAAGGTTTCCACTGGTAAAATACTAATTCAGTGCTATCATACTTAATTTCCTGTGACAGTGTTCATAGGGAGGTCAAGATTGTAGAGTAAGATAACTAATTACAGAATGTGTATTTAATAGCTGAGGCATGTGAATCAATCTCCGTTTCTTACACTTTGAAGTTTAGTGTTACAGATCATAGCATGGAGCACCATGGTATGCAGTACTGCTTAAAATACTCTGCTGGCGAGAAGGCAATGTTAGAACTGCTATTTTTAAAAAAAAATACCATTTTTACGTCAGAGCAGGATGTGATTATGCACTGCTACTTTGCAGTTCACTRTAACAGTAGTGAATAGTGAAAACTGCTGTGAAAACATGGCTGACTGAGTTTCTCAACAGATTTTAACCAAACTGCACTTCCGCAGGAGCCACCTCTGGTGTGTTAGACTTGTAACAGGGTTTTTTGTGGGGTAAAAAAATTTGGTTTCTTTGGAGAAGAGCTCTTAGAGAAGTTGCCTTTGATGCTTTGATGCTTTGCGGAGGGATAGCTCTGTCTGCAGAACTGCAGCCAAATTTTACTCTCTAAGCTATATGATCATCTTTCATTTATCTTCGTAGTATTGACATATGTATACATGAGSTGCTCTAATTTTACTGTACTATATCTTACATTGACAAAATAAGTTCAAATTCAAATAAATCCTATACATTCCCTTCTTTAATGAGCATTACATTTGAATCAAAATGCCATTAAAAATTAGGACTATCTTCAAATCTCAATATGCACTGGAGTTTCACTAAAAGGAATAATGGCACTGAATCAAATCCAAACGGAAATATCCTTCAAAGTGGGCAAGGGAAATTTAGAAATAGATCTGAGTTTATGTGACTCAAGCCTGTCTTTAACAGTTGAATTACGAAGTTACAACCATTCCTTGCTTGACTGATCTATCCAGGGCACAGAAAAACTTGGGATCCTTTGCTAAGTTCTACTATACTCCAATTTTGACTTATTTTTGAAGGAACTATCATCTTTCAGAGTAACTGAGGTACAGTAGTATCTCTTCTGCTCGTCACTGACTCTTTTCATAGCTTCTCCCTGTTTCAGCACTCCTCAATGTCATATCCTGTCTGCTCCACAGTCTTTCCATTCCTCAGTCAACATATTGCTGCCATATATTTTTAATTCTCCTTCTTTTTTGGAATCTTGCTTCATAGACCTATGCCTACTCCTCTGCCCAAATATTGAGGGGGAGAGGGGTGAGGTGCACAATCTAGACTGAATAACTCAGGAACCTGATTTTTACCTCCATTTTCTTTTCCTAGCTCATCAGGTCTTGTAAATTATATGTCTCCTATCTATCTAATGGAGCAAAGAGTGTACTTTTAAAACTCTTCAGAAGGAGGCTCTATCTGCCTAAATTTTAAGTGCAAGTTGAAAGCCTGCATTAGCCTGCACTGTGTGTCATGCTCCATGACTCTCTGGATAGAGACATGAGAATATTGTTTAGGCCTGTACTTCCTTAGCTTAAGATGACWAAAATTGAATTTTCTTTCTTCCTGTCCCTCTTTTATGTAATCATCATTGACATTTCAGATGTACTTCCAGTAATTCAAATTTCCAGCTGTGCACTTCTCTGACCTGTCTTAGTCTTCTCACGGTCAACCTTACTTTTTCAACATCCTTCAAAATCCACTGTTTTCTTTACATCTCCACCATCAAAACATCATGTTGGTTTTTCCTCTCTTKTTTTTTTTCCAAGTTTACTGTCTCTAGTCTCTCTCACTAAATATTTTCTTCTTACAATTTTTCAGGTTGAAATATTCATTCAATTCTGCTCTAAACTGCAGTTAAGATCTGAGATCCTGGACTGGGTCCTTACCTCCTGCAAGATAAAGCATTAACTCTGCTCTCTCCTGTTGAGAGAAGCAAACTTAAGTTGCTGTGTAACTGTGGGTCTTCCAATCCAAGTGCCCTTCAGGCTTGTAGTYCCTCTCTATTGTTCTCCATCTATATTCTTACTTTGTTCATTTCTTTGCCTTTCTCCCCCTTTCTGAAGCTTTTCATGAAGCTCTGCTTAGGGTGGTGGAGGTGTAGGCAATGCAGAACACATGAAGCCAGGTTCTGGTTCTCAGATGACCTGGCAGGATCCTCTTCCTCTCTCCATTGGCTATGGAAGGAAGCAAAGAGAGCAAATCACTGTTGGGCCAGCCACCCACTGTGTTTCGTTCCTTACTCTTCCCTTTGCTTAGTGATTTTCTTAGTGTGAATTAAGGAACATTTCTCCCCATCATTTCATACTTCCAGTCCAATAATGATTCCCTGGGTCCTTGSCTAGTGCATAGCAGCCACAGTATTTTCAGGTTGTATTGCCGTGGATAGCAATTCATCCTTTTAAAGATTAAAGATATTGGTAATTCTGGCACTTGCACAAGGTGTTCTATGTGTTTGCATCAAATCGTGTTTTTCATATAGCTTTTATTTCTACAATTAAGGTTTATTTTTAATACCAAAGGGTTCATGTCATAAGATGGTTTTTGACCTTCCTTGATTCTGTGTTTAAGCTTCACTGAGAATAATATTTTGATTAAAATATTTGTTTTGGACTTGAATGACAGAGCACATATTAATGAGTGATTCTGCACAACAAGAGCTGCAAAGAATGAAACAATCTTTACAAAACACTTTTTTTCTCCTGCTTGCTTGAACATTGAATGACTATTCTGCCTTCCTGGGAACAGCACTTTTTGTCCTAATTGTACTTTTAGTTCACAGGAGAAAACACAGGACAGAAGACACCATCCATTTTAGCATTTGTCTGTTCTAGTGGACTTTCACTCCACATGAAACAGCTTGGGCTGAGCAGTCATTTCCCCTCACAAATTCATTGCACTTCCCTGCATCTACAACCGTATCTCACTCACCAAAAATTCTGGCCTTGTTCAATTTGTTTTCTGTCAGGAATACTATTGACAGGAAAAAGATATAGTTACCCACATCTTCCTTTTCATCCACAAAAAAAATCACCTCTCTCTTCACTAGCTCAAGATGGAGASAAGGATCCATCTAGTATTTATACTCACGGTTAAGAATAAATAAAGAATTACAAGACTTATTAGCTTATTTTTCTGCCATTGYAGAACTTTATTGCTGCCACACAAAACTTGTGATGCTTGAGCTGTCTGACTTCATATGATGGATTACTGAGAATGAAAAATTATTCAGTGGTAACACCTCGCATCACTCCAGTGCAATCTCACATGATGATAAATGCTTCAAGKGCTCCGAGCTCAGACTTGGAGAAAGGAGAGATTGAGGATATTCAGCAAAAACWAAAGCCAGCACCAATGGGCTTTCAAGGAAAGAGGAGAGCAGAAGTATAAAATAAGACATTACAGCCCTGTGATAGAGGGGGCAAAGCCTCATTTGTGTCTGATCAGTGGTGTTTGCAGTTTGGTCATGAAAGTTGAAGAAACTTGACTACATGGCATTTTTATTTGAGGAGTGGGAAAAAGAAAAGCTAAATACTAGATATCCACTTCCTGGCAGACACTAACAGACTGACGTAAGCCAGCTTCCTTAAGATCTCCTCAGCACTGAAAGTTTCCTTTACATGGATGGCTTCCAATGGAAAGTTTTCATGTTTGCTCCACTGGTGGCCATTCTTGACCTTACAAACATGTAAAGGAGCCTAGGCTTAGAAGGCCATGAGGACACCCTGTGGATGTGGGAAGCTCCATGATATGAAGTTTTTGAGAGGACTTGAGGGAGGGCCAGATATCATATGCCCAACTGGTCAAAAGCAGCCACTCTTCAACACTCCCACCTCCACACAAGACAGTCTAGTCCAACACAAGCTGCATGCCATCATGTCCTGAAGATGTTCTTGGACATTCTCCTGTCAGATGTCACAGACATAGCCTGTACAGTCCACATTCAGCATTTCACATTTAAATAAATGTCTTTCTCATCAGAAGTAAAATCTGAACAGCATGTCTTTGTCTACAGCCAGGCCAAAAAAAAAAAAAAAAAAAAAAAAAAGGAAACCAATAAATAACTTCAATTCCTGCCATGCAGAATTGTTTCAGGTGTCAAACAGCAAGTTTGACAGTTACTGCTCTCCAGCTGGAGCACTTGTGGTTGAATAAATATTAACCTTAGACTTTAGAGTTAAAAAGAAATTAAAAGCTGACATTGCTATCTGGATTTAGTTTCACAACAAGTAAATTTTAAAATATCCAAACTGACAGTCAAAATTTGTTGTATAGGGAACCGATGTCAGATCCAGCTATATTCAAAATCTAAAACTGACAGAAAAGTTTGTTATACTTAGGTTTTATGACATGCTAGAATAAACAGGCTTTTGCCTGACAGCTTCTCAGGGAGGCAAACTTACCARTCTTGTATTGTGAAAAGTATGTTAACACTAGAGCACTGTAAGTGGTATACGCCAATATGCAACAAAACCTGTTCAGAATTTTTGATGCCACTTGGAAATACATGATGCAAAGACAGCTTCAGCTTTGTTTTCCTTGATGGACTTACAAGAGGATTAGAAAAATCAGAAAAACCTGCTTAGAGTATCTGAATCCCTGAAACTACAATAACTTTTTTCTGAAGTGTTATATTTTCATTATTTTTGCTAATTTTCAGGTTAGCAGATCTTTGATTTTGCAACGTTTTTTTGCCCTAGAAGCATCATCCTTTTTTTTCTGTTTTGTTGTCACTCTTTGGCCTGTCTGTACTTCAAATATGTCTAAGAGTATATCTWAGTTATAATGAGGATGCCAGAATTCATCCCAGTATTTATGTTAGGGACTTCCCAATATTCAATAGAAAGCACTTTTTCATACATATATTCAAATTTTCCCATAGAGGCTGTCATTTATAGCTCTACACAGGTAAGCTAGGCTTYTCCCAGTACTGTATTCTGCAAAATGAAAAATTGTTGGACATCTCTATTAATCACCTAAGTGTCACCACTCTAATACATAGATTCTGTAATTCAATGTAATTAAAGTATGCATTATTAATGTGTCTCTGCAAGAAAAGAAGCAGCTAAAATGTACTTTTGTCATCAGTAWAATTCTGGATACAATGGCATCTGTGGTTATTTGTTTTACATAGTATCTTACAGGAGCAGTACTGTTTTAATTAACTATCTGAGGTGGCTCTTTCCTCTGTTTATTAAACAGCTTTCTTTGGTTTCCATATCAGAAAAACTCTGWTCACTTTTCTCATTAATCTCCCTCTACATAACCTGATAGCAACTTTATTTTCTTTCCTTGCATTACCCCAGTCTTTTCTGTCTTCATTTAAACTTAGCACTGCTCACTATTTCTTCCCCTTTATTGATTCTTCTCCTATGAACTCCTAATTATAATTTCCTTAAAACCATGCTCCTCTTTTTCCAACKGCTACAACTCATTTCTGAGACCTTTTTTCCTTGTGAAATATCTGGAACATTATGTCATTCTGTATTTGAGGACCCTCATCTGTGAATGATTTCTCTGCATTCTCTGGTGCTTCAGGGCTACCTAGGAGACTCTGCTGTGCTCAAGGCTCACTGCAGTGCATGATCCATTCTAATGGAGAAATATAAATGTCACACTGTTCAGGAGTATTGCCTTTCACTAAAAAGCTGAGGTGCACAGATAACAGCCTGCCTGGGCAAGTTCATGGCAGAACTTGGAGATAGTGGGCAATTTAATGTCTTTATTACTCGTCACTGGTAAAACTGAGTCATGGTTATCAGTCACAGATGAGTACAGATGATTCAGAGGTTCATTAATGAAGCACTCTTTGATGTTGTTGGAGGCTGAACTAATTAGGTTCGGAGATACAGCCAGAATATTCAAGAATCTTGTTGTTTCCCTTTGTTTGCTTGTAATTGCTGTTCTGCAGTACAGCAGTTTTCTGCGCTAGGGGATTTATTTCTAATTTCTACGGAGTATTACATTACCCTTTAATGTAACTCCCTGGTGACATTTTTAAATGATTCATGCACACTTCATATGTACCAACTTATTTTTAAATTGAAGGTGCAGAGGAAAATCTTAAAAGACACACATCTGTAAAAGGAGCCTTGCTGGAGGCTTTGCATTCAAGGAGTTGGTGATCTTGGACAGGTCTCATCTGTTCTGTTACAGCTTGTACAGAGGAGCCCTCATGTTATTAATATAATATGCAACTTGTAGGTTTGGGAGAGGTAAACTCCACTATTCTGATTTTAAAATATAGCTAAAGAGGAAAAGTTGAAAGGAAAATAAACATGAGGCAGTTTCTGGTAACCCAATTCAGGATTTATCTCTGACTTACAAATTGTTTTGTGTGGTCACTCTYTGTTAACAGAATGTTTTCATTCATGCAACTTAGTAATAGGGGATAAATCATCATAGGGGAGGAAATAAAATTCATGGGATATTTATTTCTAAAATATTACTTTCAGCCAGCACCTGAGGACTTTTGATTCTCAGGCAAGAAACTTAGTGGGATCTCTCCACACTTAGAATAATAGTTATATTTCTCAGTCAGAAAGTCAGATGATGATATGATTAAATCATGGGAGCATAAATCAGGATTCTCATCCAGGTGACTTTCATAAGAAACTTTAATTAAAATTTGATTAGGTGTAGATTGGAGAGGAGAGGTATTTTTGTCTTGCCTATCCACCTCTATGTTCACCTCTCCATTTGTTCACTGTCTAATAATTTTTGAAGCTACCAGTCAATTTTAATTCATTATGACAGACTAGGTTGAAATCTTAAATATAGACACCAGGCAACAGAACCCAACTGAACAGTACTGCTGCTTGGAAAACTATTTGCCTTTTCCTCTTTTCCTCATTCATTTTTTTTAACCTTTATGTTGTATAAGGGTTGGAAATACTTCTGTCTTTCTTAATCAGTTCATAGAACCAGTTAACCTGGATCCTGTTTCTAGCAATGACTGTAACAGGAAAAGCATTTATTCAAGTACAGAATTGCCTGTCCATAAGAGAGTGGTCCCCCACAGTAGAATCTCTATTTCAATGTCCTCTTAGTAAATAGCTGTAGCTTGGCCAGAACAGGATTTCATACCCCTTCTCTTTCCTAGGTTGGCTTTCTGAAGGTAAGAGAGATTCAGTTTCTCTGCCTACCTGCTTGTGCATCTAAGTGTGTCTCACACCCACTGAAARCCATTCAACCTACAGGGCGTTTTGAGCAAAACCTGAAAAAATAAGGTAAGTCTGGTGAACCGTATGAAAATTGGTTGTTCTGGAAAGAGGCTTATATCAATGTTCCCACTCAAAAAAGATCTGGCAAAATTCAGCTGCAATACAGCYGGTTTGGTGATAGCTTGGGAGCCAGCCTGCAGATAGAGAGCTACAGCAGTGCTGCCTCTGGCAAATGAGCATTGAGGGCTGGGGAATGAGAACTAGGACATATGGGGGGAAAGCAGATGAGGGGACAAGGCATACAGTAAATCAATTGGATTACTGTTTACAGACAACTTGCTTCAGACACTGTTTCTGTTCAGACATTGTTTCTGTAATAAGAAAAGAAAGGTACTAAAAGATGACAATTTTTGTCTCTGTCTCTTCATTTTATTCTGAAGGAAGGAAAAAAAAGAAGGCTCCCTGCCASCATGAGAAAGTTATACAGAGTATTTGCTGGGAGTGACTCCATTGTACTAGTAAAATTAACTGAGTGAAGCATTTATGAATTTTTTAATCCATGTAAACCAGAGTAGTTTAATTACATATAAAAAAAGGATTGCATAACCTCTGTAAGGTGTTGAATATTTCATCTCAGCCTAAGAATGCAGCGTGTTCCATTAGTTGAAAAAACCCTTGAGGGTGTGTGAAAGCACTGGATGAGAGTATCTCTGTGTTAGATGGGAAAGCATGCATACATGTATGTGTGTATCCATAGGGGAGAAGAGAAAATAGCTACAGGCAATGTAATGTTGTGAGCAGTAGGTTGTGTCTCATTGAGTGGAAAGAGGTATTATACAGAAAGATACAAGGCATCTTTCATTATAAAATCCCATTTTATTAGTATAATAATTTTGACTTGAAGCATCATTTTGCTTTGAGACATGCCTTTGATTTCCTTTAAAGAGGAAGGAGAATGCTTAAGTAAAGGCTGAATCACATTCATATAGTCTTATCTGAATATCAGGATGTTAAATAATACCTTGTTTGTAATATTGGTGTTTGTCAAGGATGCCTTTGTTTTCACGCAATCAGCTTGCTGCAGAATGTTCACACTCCTTGTGGCTATTTGAAGAAAATAAGATTTAATTTAACAAGGTATTTATTGTTAATTTGTTAGATAATTTGGTCTCCACTGACATAAAGAGACTTTATTCATTCAGACATTTATTTTGCTCGTGGCTTCAGCAGAAGCACACCACAAAACATATTAATTCCCCTAACTGCAGTTCAGAGATGGCATACACTACATTCCCTGCAGCTCAGGTTCACACCTTCTGAAGAGCAGGGATCTGAAATGAGTTCAGTGTCTGTAGTGGATAAATCTAAGTTTGGCTGTGCCACCATGCTTGGTTAAACAAGAACATCCCACTCTAAGTAGCTGCTGAAAACTCTGCTAAAACTTTCATTGTATTTATCTATCCTTGCTAAGTCTCCTAGATTAACCCATTAACAGCAYGTAACACTTTGTTAATTAAAGCTGATCCATACTTAGCTTTTATATATATTAAATGTAGAACTTGGCTTTTCTTGTCTGTCACAGACCTGGAGCCTGGGTCAGCTCTGAGTTAGATAATAACAATTTAACAAGGTCCAGAAGCACAGGGACASCATTGATCTGTAGATGCATGGTCCAGAAGATGAGGGGACCCTTGCCTGGATGTGGGATCACTGCTGTGATGGGGCTGATGAGAGCAGGAGAAGAAGCAGCTGGGCAAGTGCTGTTGGTTCTTACAAGGCCTGTTTAGCTAAAGTTCTGTAAATGTCCAGGGCAAGGGTTAGGGTAATAAACAGTTGGTCTTCACCCATTGCCTTGTGAACCTAAAGAGGTCTGACAAGCAAATCCRCTGGCAAAGCAGATTGCTGGCCATACCAGATCGCTGCTTTGCTGTCTCCTTCTTGATTTAGTCCAACCCACATTTCATTCCAGTCTGTCATGATTTAACCTCAGGCAGCAGCTCAGCCCCTTGCAACTGCTGCTCACTCTCCCCCAGAAGGAAGGGGGAGATCATCAGAAGAGTGGAAGTGAGAAAAGACACAGGGTGAGAGAAAGATAGTTTAACAGATAATAGAAAAGCCACCCATACAAGCGAAGCAAAATGAGAAATCCATCCATTGCCCATCGCATGGGCAGGCAGGTGTTCAGCCATAGCCAGGAAAGATGGGCTCCATCAYGTGCAACGGTGACTTGGAAAGACAAGCACCAGCTCTCCAAACTGCCCTCCTTTCTTACCCCAGTTTTATATCCTGGGCACAATGCCTTATGGTATGRGATATCCTTGTGGTCAGCTGGGGTCAGCTGTCCTAGCTGTGCCCCATCCCAATTCCTTGTGCACTCCCCATCTACTCCCTGGTGGGGTGAGAGGCAGAAAAAGCCTTGCCTGACTGTGCAAGTGCTGCTCAGCAACAGCTGAACCATCCCAGTGTCATCAACACTGTTTCCAGCACAAATCRAAACCAGCCCATACCAGATACTGTGAAAAACACTATCCCAGCCAAAACCAGTGCCTCAACGTGGAGACTGCACTGGGCCATTCTCCAGGAAGGTCTGAGCAGACCAGTCCACTCCATGTCTGTGTGACCCTTCCTCCAGGGAGGGCGAGGTGACCAGCAAACCCAGCTGAGCCCGCCAAGCCGTACCTTTTAAGCTGCAGGAAAGGCAAARTCATGCTAGGAGGCTGCAGGGGTGTGGATTTTCCCCTTTCACATGCCCCAAAGCTGCTTAAAACCTTTAGCCTTCAAGCCATATTGGGTTGTTGCAGGTGCCAGATAGGTTGGGTACAAAAGGATGAGGATCTTAAGTTCAACTTGATTATTTTTTTTACCAGTATGATCTCAGGGTTTTATTCCATTTAACAAGTTTAAACAAGGTTTTTATGAGCTTTGGCATAGGAATCAGTCACAGAGGCAAACTTTTCTGACATAACCCTGGGAAATGGYATCAGTGTGCCCACATGGCAGAAACTCTTCCTCTTCATCAGGGGCTGGGAGTTGTAGCTGTCAGTGCTCCCAGTCAACCCCTGCCATTTAAACACACCCAGCAACAACTATGTCCAAAGACTGGATTGAAGGGTTCATCCCCTATCAGAGACAGCTGCCCTCACTGATAGCTTCTCACCACCAAAAATAAGAGGATTTGCTCCTCTGTCCTGCTCCCATCTCATAATAGAACAGAAATCAAACAAACAAACAAACAAACAARCAAGCAAACAAAAGAAAAATCCTGTTAGCTTTGTGCTGTTCTAGCAAACCGAATTTGTTTCCAAAAGCTCAGCAGGAGCAGCACACATGCTGGAGAAGCCAGCAAGGCAGACTGAAAAGAAGCAAGACCTCTCAGTCAGGAGTGGTGATTTTGAATCTGTTCACCCCATCCTGTGAAAACTAAGTTTAGACAGACAGTGACTGGCTTCTAGCCCAGTGCTTTAATAGCTAACTGAAATCCAAGGCAAATTAAAAACAACAATTCAGCTCATTCATTTGAAAAACTAATTGCAGAGAGAGATGCTTCTTGAGATTGCTCAAGGTGAAGTGCATCCATGTTTTAGGATTGCTTTGTCMGAGCCTCACACAATCCACACATGGAACTCCCAAATCCCATTTCTCAAAAACAGGTGATTTAAACTGTCATTTTTGTCTTTGAAAAATGTCTTTATCACTCTCGGTTATCACCTGGAAGATATAATTTCCCTCAATGGATTTTCACTGTTCCCACAAATCCTCTAGGCATATTTCAAAAGATGYCTCAGCTTTAATTCTCTCACTGTCCTCTTTCCCCTGATTCTTTTCTTTAATGCCATATAATCAGGCAGAACACTATCTGTTAGTCAAATTAAAGCGCAGATGACATGCCATCAGCCAGAAGGAAGAAGAGGAATTAGAGGCTGGTCCAGACACATGGCAATATCTAATTAGTTGACATCTTGTGAAATCCCGGGAGATTTTTGCTGCGTGGTGGTAGGGAGTAGAAGAAGGGTTGCTAATAGGTGATGGTGATAATTTTTTCCCATAGTCTTCAAAGGAATTGGTTGATTATTTTGAGTATTTTGAAAATTGTCATGGGTAGAGCATTTTTCTATATCTAAACAATTCATTAGGGCCTTTTAATACTGTCCAGAGAAGGTGCATTGGGTCACATCATTTACAGCAGGACTTCAAAGAGTTTAGTCACAGGACTGAGGAAAAACCTATGGGAGGTGCTGAGATTTTAGCCATTGCTTTTGCTGGTAGCAAAGGAAAAAAATCCCAAACTGGTGACAGAGCAGACTTGATAGCATATAAGGTTGGAAGATCCTCAATGGGACACTTGGAGCTTTAAGCTCCCCAAAGGGAGATGAAAGGTAGCTTTAAGCTCCCCAAAGGGAGATGAAAGGTACCTTTCTCTGTGAGACATCAGATTACAGGTTTACAAACATGTCAGAAACAGAACCCTGTATTTCGCTGTTTAAAGCCCAGGACCTGACAATAAAGTTTGAAACTTGTACTAAAGCTGTAGTGAAACTGGCACAGAGAATGTTCATCTCCCAGTGATCTACGTTTGTTTTGTTTTTCCTCCTTTTTCATTAACTTACTGGTACACTAACAATTACTAACCTGTCACTAACACTAGCCTGTCACAATCTGTTACAGTAGTCTATACTTGAAGTTCTAATAATGCACTGAGCCATGTAAATTTTTTATTTTGTGACAAAACTCTGCTTGTACTCTATTTCATATCAAATTACATTGTGACAAAAATTTTTTTCAGTTTGGACATCAGGAAGAATTTCTTTGCTGAAAGGCTTGTCAAGCATTAAAATGGACTGTCCAGGAAAGTAGAGATTTTGCCATCATGGAAGTGTTCAAAAAACAATTGGACATGGCACTTAGTGCTGTGGTTTAGATGACAAAATGATGTTCAGTCCAAGGTTGGACACTGGGATCTTGGAGGTCTTTTCCAAATTTAATGATTCTATGATTCTATTCTATTCTGCACTACCACGATTTTACAACAGACATGTAGCTTAAAGTAAAGCTGGGGCAAGCATGAGTATTTCTCAGGAGAAAAAAAAAATGGCTCTTTGTTGATAAAATAACATAGGATTTGATATTTGATTTATATTTCATCTGGCAAAACTGAAATGCAAGAAGATTATGAGACAAAAAAATCCAATAATGATAATATCTCACAAAAATCTGAACAGGAGTGRCTCTCTTAAGAGACAAGAGTTCTGAAATGTGAGAGAATGCAGAGGTAAAGATTAGTAAATACTGCGAAAACTTGAAGACAAAGAAACAAATATGATRTGAACATGGAATATTTCTTTTTAAAGGACAAATGGAACCTTCTAAGAAAAATACATAAATTCTTTGACTGCTGTCAAAACACTAAAAGGGAAAAGTTGGATCAAAGAATCATTTCCTACTGATAGACCAAAGCCCTCTTTTTTGGATAACCAGTAGAATTACATAAGGGAGTTTGCAATCTTGGAAGCTTTGTTCTAGTACATAGCCTGTACTCATAATCTCATTTATAAGGCAGCCAGTAGCTGATCCGCAATTATTTTGAAAAATGTTAAGAAATATAATTTTCATTAAATTAGTAATTACTTGTCTTTATGACACTACATTAAATCCTACTTCTTAAACGGACTTTCATTGTACAATTTTGTTACAATTTTTTTTCTTATAATGCCATTTTAAAGGGACTTCAATAGTCAGGTAAGAAATAAACTTCTGAATTTGCATGAAGCAGTATTTACAGAAGTCCCTCTTCATTCCTTCCCATTTCATATTTTTGTTAAAATGATGAAGTAAGAGTAGGAGGTCCTACTCTTTGGAGGTCCCTTTAGCCCAGTACTTTGACCTTGACAATAWACAAGGGACGATGCTCAAGGAAATATGAAAGAACAGGATAAACATCTACAATGTTTCTCCTGTACAATAAACTCCTCCAGATTTTTGTGCCTTGTACACTTAGTGGTTTATAGGCATTCATAAATGCTACTTGACTAAAAAACATGAGGTCTCTGATCCCATAAATTTTTAATAGCCACAACGCCCCATGAAAATGGATTCTGCAGCTCAGTTGTACTGTGTGCAAAGATATACATCCAGTTTTATTTACTGCATGCCAGGTTTTGTACTGGGGGATACAGAGAAATATTTAACTCCTATTCGCTTTCAGCACACTACTCATCTGCTTAGACCTCTGCCTCATGCCCCSCCCCCCCTTTCTCTCTTTTCCAGACTACTTCCAGCATCTCAGTTTACTGAGAAATCCACGAACATGACCATCTTTGTAGCTCTTCTCTGAAGTGTCCTCCTCTTCACTCTTCTTATTTCTCCTGTTTGGACATTYTATTTTATTCTTCCTTTTCTGAGATGAAGAAAGCAGAACTATATGTAACGAGCCACACAGCTATGGCCTACTGATTTTCTGGCTTACCCTCTGTACCTTCCACTAACTTGATATTTAGGTTTTTTACCTCTACCAGGCATTAATTTTGTTTTYATCAATGCATCCAGAACATTTCAAAATGGCACTTCTGAGTATATGCATAATGTTGCATTTTATATATGATACACTCTTTCTTTGCCCTCATTTCCCTGAAGAATTAATACATGATCCACTCTTCATTTCCCTCAAGGGCTAAGTATTATCTTAAAATTCTTACTTTGCTGCTTCTCCAGGCACATGCATACGTTTCACGCAGATCCATGCAGAACTYGCTTATGAATTCCTAACATCTAGAGAGCTGAGAGCTTATTCCTAGGCTATGTTTCTTATTCCAACCAATTACTTGAACAGGAACCACCAGCACCCCATGGCAGCAGAGATGGCCAAAGGCATGTGGGGCTGCATCCCTACTGACTTAAAAATCAACATGTAATGCCCCTACCCCACAATTTCTTAATGCTCATGGAAAGTAGCATCTTTTTTTTTTTGTGGATTCTGAAATTTTGGAGTTCCATTCTGAACTGGTTTTTAGCTCACAATGATTTACAATTTCCCTTTGTGATTCCACTTTGCTGACCATATATGTAGTCCTCACTAATTTATGGGCAGGGATAMATAAAAGACTGACTCCAGGAGACATTCTGGGCTAGTTATCTAGGCAGTACAAATAGGCACCTCACTGGTGTGATATGAAAAAAAAAAAAAAAAAAATTATTGAATGCATTGTTAATTAGCCTTAAAAATTATTTTGGAGTCAGAGAAATTAACATATGAAGAGATACGTTTTTCAATTTCCAGTTCCACATGAACTGTAAAATATTTTGAACAAATAATCAAACTAAGAAATGAAAAAATGTCTAGCAGACTTTCCATGCAAAATTCTACTAATTGATTGTCTACTACCAATTTATTTTTCTAGAAACAGTGTTTTTCTTCTAATAGAGAGATCTAATGGTTAAGACTTCACAATAATGAAATCATGTATTTTCATTGCTTTACAAATTCTAAGGTGCAATTTTTAAGAGAAATGCTGAATATTCAATGTACAGCATTAAGGACAGAGCATTAGAAAGCTACAGAGTTATGTCACAGCTTTTTTTTTAGGGGCCTACTACTTGGAGCAGTAAATGATGCTTCAGTCATGTATACATAGAGCAACAGTCACATCTAGTGGCCATAAAGTTCATTATTTCCATATAGTGTGCTAATATGAGAGGTATTTTTTATATTGACTATCAAATACTATTATTTTCTATTTATATTGTATGCATATTAATGAAATTTGAAATACCCACATTAAAAAGGCTGTGCAAAAATTTTTGCATCTGTGCAAAAATCAATATTTTATAATTCTCAGTTATTTGAGAGGAAAAAATGCTACAACACTAATGGAGGTAAGAAGAAAAAAACAGAAAGCACTTAACACTCGTGTTTAGAAAAAAAWTTGGTTTTGGCATGGTATAATACTATTTATTAATCTAGTCAAATGTAACATGTAAAATGGTAGAATAGCTGGAACAATGAAAGATTTGAGATTTTTATATCCTTGAAAGCAGAGGCTTGCCATATATTACTATAAGCAGACACACACAACATTTCATTAAACTAAGTCTTCAAGGCATATTAGAGCAAAYGGACAAAAGTCATGATTAGCCTGGATAAGTTTCTCTTCTGGCAGGAGATTGACCTAGGCAAGAAAAGGGAAAAGGAAACTTCCCCAGTGATCAAAGAGGTGCCTCATGGCAAACACTCTGAAGGACTTCAGGGAGGCAACACTGATTTCCCTAGCTCCCCCAGCACAGTCACTGACCACAGGACTTGGCCTCCCTGACTGCTCCACACAGGGCCATCAGTGCCTTAATTTCCAATGAAGAATGACCAGCAGTATCCAGTCCTTGAGTACCTCAACCAAAGAGGGTGTATGGCACTCTGCATGGACAAGGGGTAGTTCTGCTCCCCAGTCCAGGCCTATGCAGGATGAACTGATGCCCCATCCAATCCTGATCTTGTCCTCTGGCCTCTCTTCAAGGCATAGGCAGGAGGGGCCTCCACATGATCCACCAACAGAGTCTTACAAATGGGCAAGGAACAAGCTGGAACAGCTGCTAAGTCAACTATCCCAGAAYGTGATGGGAGTAAGTCCATACAGACAGATGGAGTACAGGAACCATAACCTCTCTCACCAGCCCAGATGAAATCCAACCTGCACACCATACAGAATAACCTGCAAGGTCAGGTCTCCTGCACAGGTCTGCATGGACATGCAAAACCCTCTGCCTTTCACATCATTCACAAGCAGTTTTATTCCTTTGGCCAGCATGACTTTCCTTTCAGATCCTTTCCCCCAATTATTGCTGCCTTATCATGAACKGTTCAATATAAATGTAGGTGAAGAATTAAAATATATGTAACCTACTTGGGGATTTGAGGGTTTTGGATGACACATCGAGGATATATGTTCTTGCTACAGGACTGGAAGTAAGTACTCCTTGAGAGTGTGATTTGGTACAAACCAGATATACAACACTGAAGATTATATCCAACTTTCCTGGAAGCTGGAAGCAAGCCAAAGTTCAGGAAGAGGACAATCAAACTTCCGTAGTTCCCAAGATCTCTGCATCACTCTCCAARTTTGAAGGCATTATATTTTCTAGTACCTGAAGTAAATTCAAAGGAAGCAGGTCATTCCTGGGTCAGGCATACTTTCTGGGTCAAAAGCAAAGAGAAAGGTTCTGAAACACCAAGTTTCTATTAATAAAATCKAGGCAAAGGTAAAATGAGACATACCAGTGTGCATTTGTAGCATTGCCAGCACTAAAGGTTACACTTGCACTTGTCTAATCTTTTATCTAGCTTCATCCAAAGACTACACAGCAGTCATAGTTACTTTCAGTAGTAAATATAGCACACGTTCAAACTGTTCTTAATAATGAATGAGGAAAGAAAGACAATTTCTTTATATTTGCATTGGATTTGTTAATGACAGTTGAATTTATACAAWGACATTGGTGCAGCACATTGACCAGCACGAGTAACAGTGAAAGTTGTTGCACTGGGGTGCAGAAATACTCCTGAAGCCTGTCACAGGCCTACTGACCACTGCAATAATTTCCATTTACTTGTTTTGCAGCCTGAGASCTCACTGAAGAATGAAGGCACATGGGAGACACACAAGCAATAAATASGCAGACCCAGCACATATGCAAGTAGTTTTGCTATCTGGTTGGTGGTTGATTCCTTTTCTGTGTTTGGAGATATTGCACTACATCCATGGCAAAGACACAGTAGACAGAACATAGCCACAAGTGTCATTCTTCTTGGTTGGGCATGTGTGAATATGCTCATGAATCATAAGAGGTGTCCAAGGCACCTGAGCTTCCCACACAGACTTAAATTGAGCTCCATTATTATGAAGCCATGTTTTAAAAGCTCATTTTAAACTTCATGACAATGACTTGTTGGATGGCTATAAGCTTTTTAGAAGAGACAGGCAAAGCACAGAGTATTTTACTGTTTTACATTTACAGTGTAATGTACATTACTGTACATTACCAAGTGTTTTGATAGTATTGAATGGTTGATGATGAAGATGACAAGGCTGAGTGCCTATAGGTAAAGATCATGGAAGAAGTTCAGCAGGGCACATGTCATTATGGGAGTCTGCTATAGACCACCCAACAAGAATAGAATGAAAAGGCTGATGAGGCATTCTACAAGAGGCTGGCAGAAGTCTCGCAATTGCTGGCCCTGCTACTTGTGGGTGACTTCCACATTTGCCAGATGTGGGAATACAACACAGCAGAGAGGAAGCAGTCTGAGAGTTTCCTGGAGTGTGTGAGAGATAACTTCCCAAGACAGCTGGTGAATGGAATGAGCCTACYAGAGGAGGTACCCTGCTAGACCCTTGCTTTTGAACCAGGGAGGACTAGTGGGTGATGTAGTGGTCTGTGGGCATCTTGGACATAAATGATCATGAAATGTYAGTGTTTTCTACACTGGGGGAAATAAGGAGGAGCTCCAGCAGAACTTCCACATTAGACTTCCAGCAGGCAGACTTTGGCCTCMTTAGAACACTGATTGACACAGCCCTTTGGGAGTCAGTCCTGATGAGCAAAAAATGTTCAGAAAGGGTGGATATACTTTAAGAAGGAATTAATATTCAGGAGCAGGCTGTCTCCATATATGGAAACTAAATTATTGGAGGAAAAGGGTGATCTGATTTAACAGAGAACTTAGACTGGAACTTCAGGATGGTAGTGATGGGTTGACAGTTGACAGCTGACAGATGATCTTAAAGGTCTCTTCCAATTTTGATGATTCTATGATTCTATGATTCTATATGTTTCTAATTCTTGGTTACTCTTTTCTCAGTTGGTTTATAAAGAGAAGCCTTGATTTCATATGCTGCATTTTTCACTCAAACTTTCAGGCTTTGTCCTTTAGTACAAGAATTGTAGGGGTATATGAAGCTTACTCTAAACCATGAGGGCCAAGGTACAAGCTGATTCTGGTCTATTTCAAATCCAGGATATTCTTGATCGCACCATTAAGAAACATGAAYGACTTTTAGTTCTGAATGTTTGCTGCCCTCAAGAGGAGAACTTTAACAAATATCCAATTCATAGCATTACACAAAAGCAATGACTAAGGGGTGTTATTTTCATGTTTKGCAAAACAGAAACACATCCAAGCCATTAAATATCCAGATGACTATGTTGCTGAAGAGATTGCAGTCTGAACCATTTAGCCTTAGAGTTATTAATATTTTTTAAATCAGATACAAATTAAAAATGCATMCTATATACCTGTCACCTCACCTGTCAACATATAATTTCAAGTCACACGCTTGATTACATACATATTTTGGAAGACAGATCCCTGTAAGGTTACTAAATAGACAAGTCCTGTCAGGTTCAGAGGTTCCCTGAGCTGAAAGTTGTAGGAGTAGGAGATCATGCACAAATATTTATGTTTGACAGATCTTACTCCTCCCTTGGTGCCTGCTACTTGGCTTTACTGGGAAACAGGATGCTGGTTCAGATGGAACCATCAGCCACGCTTAGGTTCTGAAATATAGATTCCAATTATTAGGCAAATAACCTAGGAACTCTGAGGAATCCAGTGTCCTTATTATCTCCTGCAAGGAGCTCTCCACTTCTTCTTCCAGGAAGCAGTCAAAAACTTTCCAAGAGATTCTTGGTAGGATTTCTTCTAGCAAAATTCTACTAGTGGATCTATGAACTTCTTTGAAATTTATGTTTAGCCAGACCTTTGTTTTTCTGGGAAAACTAAAACGTAACAAAAAAAAAATGGAACTGGTAAACAACTTCAGGAAAACAAACCAAAAAAGAAAGAGTTTGAGTATTTAAGCTCAAAACCATTATAATAGCTTCAAGTGTTATTCAAGGCTTCTTTAGTGAAATACTTACCTTAAATGCTAGATATTCTTTTATCCTTCTGCTGCCCAAGGAATTATGTTAAAGGCTCATATGCCACATGCAGTTAGCCTAGAGAAGGTTCTTGTGATACTGTTTAACTACTGGGYACCTCAACAGAAAACCTTGTACCTGCATATAAAACACTGGAGAACAAAAGACCACACCTTGTACAGGACCTTGTAATTTTTTCATTTGCTTTCTTTTGTCAGCCCTGGTTGTCATACAAATGTCCCTATGACCCTGTAGAGAGAAGCAATATTCCCACTGGAGACTAGTAATATGTCTAAGTAGTCATTTTAAAAAATTAGGGAAATTACTTGTCAGTGTAAAGTGTTGCTACATATTGTAACTAGTTTTTATAAGGCAGTAGCTGCCTCTGCTTTAAAATAGAGGTAAACTGTCACTGAATATTTTGCCACTGCATGGTGTACAACAATAAGGAAATATTTAAGAGGGGCATAGGGGCATCACTATAGTCAAGGAAAGATCTGCTCCCATTTGAAGAGATTTATCACAAAAGGTACTCCTTACATTAAAGGTAGATCACAGTAACTTCTCTCACCTTGATGCAGATTTCTTTTTTTTTTTAATTTCAGGGTATGCTGGTCCTTAAAGCACATGCCTTAATCCTCACTACTGAAATCCAATAGCTGCTGTCTGTTTCCTATTTGAGTAAGCAAAAGAAAGATACTTGTTGTTCAAATTTACCCCTCAGATATAAGAACTAGAACTTTAGATCTCAGATGATGTCTGCATTTTAGTGCAGATTCACTAACTGAGAAAAAAAAAAMCAAAATATTGCCAAAAAAAAGGTGCTTGCCGAAAAGTTTGGAAATATTCCTAGCTGCCATATTGTGTAGTTTCTGACTGAGAAAACATAATTTCAAGTGTCTCCTATATTTACTTCTAAATGCATAAAGCATTTCTCAGACAAAAGCTCCCGAGTCCCATTATAGGGTATATGTACATATTTCATATACATTTGCAGATAAGTATTGTAATTTTCAGCCTTTCTAAAGTGGGGCTTTGAAGTTTAAGCAGATGTAGGAAACCAGCTCGTAAGGATAAGCATTAATTGTTGTAATTAAATTTGTAAAAGTGTGTTGGTTTTGGCTGGGGTAGAGTTAATTTTCTTCCTTGTAGCTGCTATGGGGCCATATTTTGGATTTGTGCTGAACAGAGTGTTGATAACACAAGAATATATTAGTTACTGCTGAGCAGTCATTGCACAGAGCCAAGCGTTTTTTTGGGATGGGTTGTCCTGAGCAGGATCAGAAGTTGGACTTGGTGATCCTTGTAGATTCCTTACAAYTCAGGAGATTCTTTTCTGTGACAAATCTGTGATTTGAGAAGCCTTTTTCTGCCTCTCACGCCACCAGCRAGCAGGCTGGGGGTGCACAAGAAGTTTGGGAGGGGACACAGCCAGGACAGCTGATCCTAACTGAGAAGAGAGATGTCCCATATTGTCTGATGTCGTGCTCAGCATACAAAGCCATGAGAAGAAGGAGGAGGAAGAGTGGGGACATTTGGAGTGATGGCGTTTATTTTCCCAAGTCCTTGTTATGTGTGATGCACAGCTTTCCCAGAGATGGCTGAACACCTGCCTGCCCATAGGTGAATGAATGCCTTGTAATGCGTTGCTTGTGTCTGTGGTTTTTGTGTTACCTATTAAACTGTGTTTACGTCAAACCACAAGTTTTCTCAATTTTATCCTTCTGATTCTTTTCCCTACCCCAGCAGTGAGAAGAGAGCAAAGGTCTGCTAAAGGCTTAGATGTCAGCTAAGGTCAGACAATGACAACAAGTATACTATGTATTTCATAAATGTAAAAAGAAACAAAGTTGTGRTGTATTACAAAATTCAACTAATTAAAAGCCTAAAAAGGCCAAAGTGAGTTTCATGTAACAAAATAGCGCTTGCAATACCAACTGCTTTGGCAATCACCCTACTAGTATAGCATTCCTGACGCTGCAAAAATTTAAAACAAAAATCTGTGTGAAACCACCTGGAAGAAGAAAATATATGCCTATGTTAAACAAAACTGATTTTGATTACTTATATTCWTTATCTCATAGATTGTTCTTCTGCATTCTCATGTTCACTTGCATCAAGATATGTGTGTCCCAGTGGTCTGGCCAATTTCACTTATATATGACACAGGGACAAGGGACATATATGTCATATATATATATATATGACAAGGGACATCAGCTATCAACTTCTAATTAAACMTCTTGGATTCCTCTTGCTGACAATGAGGTTTTGACATAAGTTTAATTCACTTTGTGAATTAATCACTATGGCATAAACTTATGCTTCAGAATCTGGTTTAAAGATTTCTCCATAAGCTTTTTGGAAGATTGATACRCATGAGCTGTGTATCCTCATTTGGTCATCTTTGCGGCTGCAATCTTGTTGTCATCCTCCTATTAGCAGAGTTCAAGTCGTTTGCCTAAACGTCATCCTGCTGTGGCCCTATGAGAACTCAGGCCTTTTGGTCTTGGTGTAAAMAATGGATTCCTTGGTGTTCACCCCTGTGACTGACATTAACTGTGTCCTTGGTTATCAGTATAYGATGTTCTTTAACCTTTGTTTGATACTGTTTCTTTTGGAGCATTTACATAAATACAATTCCATCTGTAATTCATTCTACCAATCTTTGTATTCCTATCACAAATCTCTGCAAATTATACAAGGCCAAGTTTGGGAAAAACACTGAACTCTGTTTTAAGCTTCAGAGAAACATGAAAAAAATGAATATGCATGCTCCGCTCTCAAAATAACAAGTATGTATTTATAGTGAGTAATTTCTTTGCTCATTTCTGCAGCATTAACGTGCCTCTGTTCTCACAGAAATCTGCTTTTAAAAAGCAAACCTACTAACAATTTTGCCACAGAAGACCACTACATGTTGGAGGCTCAMCTGGTACTGATCTGCAGCTGCAGCTTTTTGCTGAGGCCAGTGCTAAATGAACCTTCTTGAATTTTCAGSACTAGTAATTTCTTTGAGCAGCATTATTGAGAAAGTGTCTAAAGCAATATGTGAACGCCTCTCCATATGGATGTAATTTCAGACAATTTTAAACAAGTTTGTAAATGAAACACCCTAAAGCCATTAGCTGGGCCCCAAGAGTCTGTGGCAGAGAACAATAAGAATTCATTCTGGTAACTCTGATAGACATATTTGAAATATGATTACGTTGGAGAGTAATGCCAGCTGTTGTTCACTAATGATCTCATMATTTTATATGTATGCAGTGATCTTCTTATTTTATATTTATCAAGGGAACAACATGGCAAATGGACCCAACCAAGTAAATAACTTCCTGAAGATAAAGATGWAGATACATTGTCCATTAAGGAAGATTAGTTATCAAAACTAAAAGATTAGTAAATGTTTTCCTCTGTGTGAAGAAAGGGTGTCAAACTGTTCGCTCTGTACATTTGATATCCTTTTCCATGTTCAACTATTTGCAAGTAAACAAAGAAAATAGAGCTGGGATGGAGCTTTCTCTGAAAATCTTTATTAAATGGATACACACAAAAAAACTTGCATGGGCTCAGAGCTATCCAGGCACTTTGTACAAGTCTCAATACATGACCTGGAAAACAAACCCTAAATCCTGTAAATCCAGCTTCCCYGACAGAGTGCGTTGGGCCACATGCAGTGGCCAAGTTCCCTCATGTCATGCCTTAGTCCCATGGTCTGTGGTGTAYTGTGATGGATCATCTCCACTCTGCACCAGCACAAGCACAGAAGAGGTGATACAGGAACCTCCCTCAGGTATCAGCTCCCAGGTACTTACATGGGATAGTTTTCAGCCAGATTCATTCCTCTATCAGTTCCATCATGAATCCACACCAGCACAATTGACTGGAGAAGCAGAAGAATGAGAATGAATGGCCAAGGATCAGGCTGGAAGGGAGTGGGAAACTGTTTATTCTGGAAGATTTTTGTTGTTTTATGCTTGCATGGTATTGAAAAACAAGAATCAATGTGAAAGGAAGTGAGACAGAAAGCAATGGCAGGAATTAAGTCACATATTGAATCCACCTCATTCAAAGATCATCTATCCCCATTATTCCCTGAAGCCAGGCTCTCTCATAAAGGGGGAATAAGGAAGAGTCTCTACTGAGCACCCCAGTAATTCATGAACTCACTCAGAACACTGAAGTGCCTGCCTTGCCTAATGCAATTTCAACAAACATATCCTCTCATGGTCGAACTGGTAGGATGATTCCTCCCCTCCGCGTGTTGTAACTGAGGCAGGGTTGAAAGAAGGAGTGGGTGAAATCTGAAACGCAGTGACTAAGGTAATTGCTCACTACTGAAATTTAAAGAGTTCATGCGCAACTCCAATTGATACTTTGAATAGAATAATTTAACATTAATTAAATGAAGAACGAGCAGCCCAGTACTTCTACATTCATGTCAATGCCTGTACTAGAAATATATTAGGTCATGTTGTTTTGGGTTCACTTTGGGATATTTCCATGCAAAACAGAACTGCCTGACTCAGAGAGAACCCTGCAGCAGCTAGAGCATTTAGTTTGCAGAAGATGCATGYTCAGACAGAAAAGAGATCTGAAGCCCAGCATGGAACTTCTGRGTGTAACATGAGGCAGAAGATGCAGCAAGTGTCCTCAGTTCCTCATTTGCAGCACATTACGCTGCACATGAAATCAAGGGTGATTGCTAACTGACTCCACATCCTGACAGGTCTGACACATGAGCAATGTGGGAATCACTCAGGGCTGTGAAGACTGGAACAGTTTTGCCAGGTCTCACATGTAGACCTAGAAGCACATCCATATTGGCAGTATTCAGAGCAGAATCTGTGTGGAGCATCACATGCCCATGCAAATCTACCAAACTAGAGACATTCAGATGTTCATAGAATCATAGAATGGTTTGGGTTGGAAAGGACCTTAAAAGGCCATCTAGTCCAACCCCCTGCAACGAGCAGGGAGATCTTCAACTAGATCAAATTGCTCATAGTCCTATCCAATCAGACCTTCAATGTTTCGAGGCATCAGGCATCCACCACCTCTCTGTGCAACTTGTGCAACTTGTGCAACTTGTTCCACTATTTCTCCACCCTCACTGTAAAACAAAACTTTTCCTTATATCGAGTCTGAATTTATCCTCTTTTAATTGCCCTATTGCTACAGGTCCTGCTAAAAAGTCTTTCAGAATCTGAAACAGGCTGCCCATGGAAGTGGTTGAGTAACCATCCCTGGAAGTATTTGAATAGATGTAGACGTGGAGCTTAAGGTTTCTGTTTGTTTGTTTTTTTTTTTAACAGAGGACTTGGGAGCATTAGTCCAACCCTTATCCTAGCACACAAAACATAAGAAACCTGAAAAAATCAGGATTAAGTTTAAAATTCCAAAATTCTCAGTATGCTCAGGATCTGCAGAGTCWCAGTAAGATGCACAATTTTACACTTCAGCTCGCATCCTAACACTACAGTTATAGCCATACAATTAACAAAATAGCTACATTTTAAAGATTGTCATCAAAATTAGGTTTTTTCTTTTCATAGTATCACTTTCAAATCTGTTAAAATGTGATTGGCACACCTTCCTCAAATCCTGGGTTTTCYTGCAGAACCTGCCCTGCTACTTGGCAGTGCACATAATTTATACATACTTGAACAATATGTACCTGCTAATTAGATGAGTTGTTTTTGGTACAACTTTGAGACCAAGGCAACAGAACAGGGCAGAAATTCTCAGGATTAGTAATAAATGTTTCCAAATTATAACACACAGCTTTTTCATTGAATGGGATGTGAAATATTTTRGGAATTTATTGTAGTTTAATGTCTCAAAGTATACTAGGAACTGGATATGAGACTTCTGTCGATCTCAACATGCTGCCAGAAATACAAGTTTCCCCACTGAGAAGCACTAGCAATGACACACAGAAGGAAAACAAAACTCAAGTGGGCAGTGAAATAGGCATTAAACAAGTGAAYAACCATCCTGTCAGAATAATTCTCTCCATTGCAGTCAGACCAAAGTTTTACATAATTCCAAAACAAAAAAAAAACAAAACCTGATTATAGCTGTCAGAGACATCAGCATTCTGAGAAAGTCAAGCACATGGTATCCAGACATTAAAATGTAAAATTTTCATTTATGATTGAAAACCAAAGTGGGAAGCAGATTAAGTTACACACTATGTTCATATGTGTATGAACACTGTTTTGGCCTTTTTTTTTTTTTAATACTGTATATTTTTAAGGCAGTGCTCTTCAGGTTTATTTTAGTACTTGCATAAGAATCAYGTGGATCTCTAAAGCCAATAGTAAACCAGAAGACAATGATGATGGTAGCTCACAAAATGGAAAAATAAATGCGGGACCACTACTTGCTAGCAAGCCCTTCCCACTTCTTCTAGAGAAAGAACAAACGCCAGTCTGACAAACATTTCATAATAATCTCATCAAACCCACGAAACAAAAATTACACAAACAGAAAAATTCTCAGTAGTCAAAATGCCCTTTGCTTCACAGTGATCATGTTAATTCACCTTTGTCCCCCAAGGTGACTCTAAATAGAAACTGCCCTGAAGAAAGAGATATGATCCCCCAGGTTTAATTTATTATGAGCTAAAATGGCTGAAGAGCTGCATGTCAGACACTACAAACAAGACACCTGTCCAAAAGACATTCCGTATGTTTTCAGATATTCCACAGTTCAGGTTTTTTTTTTCCAAGTTTGTATGTGAGCATGAAAGCTAGAGATATACATTTGAAACCTCTGTTCAAAGTAGAGATGTTCCCTTAAAATTGTCACCAAAAAWTTTATTTTGAGCTCCCCATAGCCTTTAGGCAGTCTTTTTGGCTTGAGCTGGGTTCTGTTGTTCCCTTTTGGGTAGACTTTTGGGTTTCTCTTTGTTTGTATTTTTATTTGGGGGCTTTTGGCTTTTTTGTTTGGAGGATATTTTTGTTTTGTTTTGGGGGCTTTCACGGGTTTGTTTTTTTTATTGCTTTGTTTTGGGAGCTTTCACGGGGTTGTTTTTTTTTTTTTTTTTTTGTTTTTTTTTTTTTTTTTTTTTTTTTTTTTTTTTTTTTTTTTTTCTCTTTTTTTCTAATGCAGAGTAACTGTAGTTTCTCTCCT